>NW_026061137.1:827500-850000 GCF_929443795.1 Astur gentilis
TAGGGTTAGGGTTAGGGTTAGGGGTTAGGGTTAGGGTTAGGGTCAGGGTTAGTCTCTCGTCCTCGGCAGAGCCTGTTTCCGAAAAGGCACACGTCCGGCTCCTTGTCCCACACGGAAGGTGGCAGCCCTGAAAGCTGTTGCTGGTCTTCACCGTCCCCCTGCAGCTTATTCACAGGTACAACAGGATCTGGGACCTGGGCTTGCCCAGAGGAGGAACATATCATGGCTCTCGTCCTCGGCAGAGCCTGATTCCGGAAAGGCACACGTCCGGCTCCTTGTCCCACACGGAAGGTGGCAGGCCGGAAAGATGTTGCTGGTCTTCACCGTCCCCCTGCAGCCTATTCACAGGCACAACAGGATCTTGGACCCGGGCTTGCCCAGAGGAGGAACATGTCATGGCTCTCGTCCTCGGCAGAGCCTGTTTCCGAAAGGGCACACGTCCGGCTCCTTGTCCCACACGGAAGGTGGCAGCCCTGAAAGATGTTGCTGGTCTTCACCGTCCCCCTGCAGCCTATTCACAGGCACAACAGGATCTGGGACCGGGGCTTGCCCAGAGGAGGAACATCTCATGGCTCTCGTCCTCGGCAGTGCCTGATTCTGGAAAGGCACACATCCGGCTCCGTGTCCCACACGGAAGGTGGCAGGCTGGAAAGATGTTGCTGGTCTTCACCGTCCCCCTGCAGCCTATTCACAGGCACAACAGGATCTGGGACCGGGGCTTGCCCAGAGGAGGAACATCTCATGGCTCTCGTCCTCGGCAGAGCCTGATTCTGGAAAGGCACACGTCCGGCTCCGTGTCCCACACGGAAGGTGGCAGCCCTGAAAGCTGTTGCTGGTCTTCACCGTCCCCCTGCAGCCTATTCACAGGCACAACAGGATTCAGGACCCGAGCTTGCCCAGAGGAGGAACATCTCATGGCTCTCGTCCTCGGCAGAGCCTGATTCCGAAAAGGCACACGTCCGGCTCCTTGTCCCAAACGGAAGGTGGCAGCCCTGAAAGCTGTTGCTGGTCTCCACCATCCCCCTGCAGCCTATTCACAGGCACAACAGGATCTGGGATACGGGCTTGCCCAGAGGAGGAAAATCTCATGGCTCTCGTCCTCAGCAGAACCTGTTTCGGAAAATGCACACATCCTGCAACTTGTCAGAAAAGGTTTACAGTTAGGGGTTAGGGTTAGGGTTAGGGTTAGTGTTAGGGTTAGGGTCAGGGTTAGGGTTAGGGTTAGGGCCATTAGGGTTAGGGTTAGGGTTAGGGGTTAGGGATAGGGGTTAGGGTTAGGGTTAGGATTAGGGTCCATTAGGGTTAGGGTTAGGGTTAGGGGTTAGGAATAGGGTTAGGGTTAGGTGTTAGGGTGAGTTTAAGGGTTAGGTGGTTAGGGTTACGGTTAGAGTTAGGGGTTAGGGTTAGAGTTAGGAGATAGGGTCAGGCTTAGGGTTACAGTTAGGGTTAGGGTTAGGGTTTAGGGTTAGGTTTAGTGTTAAGGGCTTACGGTTAGGGTTAGGTTTAGGGTCGTTAGGGATGGGCTTAGGGTTAGGGTTAGGGGTTAGGGTTAGGGTTAGGGTCAGGGTTAGTCTCTCGTCCTCGGCAGAGCCTGTTTCCGAAAAGGCACACGTCCGGCTCCTTGTCCCACACGGAAGGTGGCAGCCCTGAAAGCTGTTGCTGGTCTTCACCGTCCCCCTGCAGCTTATTCACAGGTACAACAGGATCTGGGACCCGGGCTTGCCCAGAGGAGGAACATCTCATGGCTCTCGTCCTCGGCAGAGCCTGATTCCGGAAAGGCACAATTACGGCTCCTTGTCCCACACGGAAGGTGGCAGGCCAGAAAGATGTTGCTGGTCTTCACCGTCCCCCTGCAGACTATTCACAGGCACAACAGGATCTGGGACCCGGGCTTGCCCAGAGGAGGAACATCTCATGGATCTCGTCCTCGGCAGGGCCTGTTTCCGAAAAGGCACACGTCCGGCTCCTTGTCCCACACGGAAGGTGGCAGCCCTGAAGGATGTTGCTGGTCTTCACCGTCCCCCTGCAGCCTATTCACAGGCACAACAGGATCTGGGATACGGGCTTGCCCAGAGGAGGAAAATCTCATGGCTCTCGTCCTCAGCAGAACCTGTTTCGGAAACGGCACACCTCCTGCAACTTGTCAGAAAAGGTTTACAGTTAGGGGTTAGGGTTAGGGTTAGGGTTAGGTTTGGGGTTAGGGTTAGGGGGTTAGGGTTAGGGTTAGGGTTAGGGTCAGGGTTAGGGTTAGGGTTAGGGCCATTAGGTTTAGGGTTAAGGTTAGGGGTTAGGGTTAGGGTTAGGGGTTAGGGTTAGGGTTAGGGTTAGGGTCCATTAGGGTTAGGGTTAGAGTTAGGGGTTAGGGTTAGGGTTAGGGCCATTAGGGTTAGGGTTAGGGTTAGGGGTTAGGGTTAGGGTTAGGGTCAGGGTTAGTCTCTCGTCCTCGGCAGAGCCTGTTTCCGAAAAGGCACACGTCCGGCTCCTTGTCCCACACGGAAGGTGGCAGCCCTGAAGGATGTTGCTGGTCTTCACCGTCCCCCTGCAGCCTATTCACAGGCACAACAGGATCTGGGATACGGGTTTGCCCAGAGGAGGAAAATCTCATGGCTCTCGTCCTCAGCAGAACCTGTTTCGGAAACGGCACACATCCTGCAAGTTGTCAGAAAAGGTTTACAGTTAGGGGTTAGGGTTAGGGTTAGGGTTAGGGTTGGGGTTAGGGTTAGGGTTAGGGTTAGGGTTAGGGTTAGGGTCAGGGTTAGGGTTAGGGTTAGGGCCATTAGGTTTAGGGTTAGGGTTAGGGGTTAGGGTTAGGGTTAGGGGTTAGGGTTAGGGTTAGGGTTAGGGTCCATTAAGGTTAGGGTTAGAGTTAGGGGTTAGGGTTAGGGTTAGGGTCAGGGTTAATCTCTCGTCCTCGGCAGAGCCTGTTTCCGAAAAGGCACACGTCCGGCTCCTTGTCCCACACGGAAGGTGGCAGCCCTGAAAGCTGTTGCTGGTCTTCACCGTCCCCCTGCAGCTTATTCACAGGTACAACAGGTTCTGGGACCTGGGCTTGCCCAGAGGAGGAACATATCATGGCTCTCATCCTCGGCAGAGCCTGATTCCGGAAAGGCACACGTCCGGCTCCTTGTCCCACACGGAAGGTGGCAGGCCGGAAAGATGTTGCTGGTCTTCACCGTCCCCCTGCAGCCTATTCACAGGCACAACAGGATCTGGGACCCGGGCTTGCCCAGAGGAGGAACATGTCATGGCTCTCGTCCTCGGCAGAGCCTGTTTCCGAAAGGGCACACGTCCGTCTCCTTGTCCCACACGGAAGGTGGCAGCCCTGAAGGATGTTGCTGGTCTTCACCGTCCCCCTGCAGCCTATTCACAGGCACAACAGGATCTGGGACCGGGGCTTGCCCAGAGGAGGAACATCTCATGGCTCTCGTCCTCGGCAGTGCCTGATTCTGGAAAGGCACACATCCGGCTCCGTGTCCCACACGGAAGGTGGCAGGCCGGAAAGATGTTGCTGGTCTTCACCGTCCCCCTGCAGCCTATTCACAGGCACAACAGGATCTGGGACAGGGGCTTGCCCAGAGGAGGAACATCTCATGGCTCTCGACCTCGGCAGAGCCTGATTCTGGAAAGGCACACGTCCGGCTCCGTGTCCCACACGGAAGGTGGCAGCCCTGAAAGCTGTTGCTGGTCTTCACCGTCCCCCTGCAGCCTATTCACAGGCACAACAGGATTCAGGACCCGAGCTTGCCCAGAGGAGGAACATCTCATGGCTCTCGTCCTCGGCAGAGCCTGATTCCGGAAAGGCACACGTCCGGCTCCTTGTCCCACACGGAAGGTGGCAGCCATGAAAGCTGTTGCTGGTCTTCACCATCCCCCTGCAGCCTATTCACAGGCACAACAGGATCTGGGATACGGGCTTGCCCATAGGAGGAAAATCTCATGGCTCTCGTCCTCAGCAGAACCTGTTTCGGAAACGGCACACATCCTGCAACTTGTCAGAAAAGGTTTACAGTTAGGGGTTAGGGTTAGGGTTAGGCTTAGGGTTAGGGTTAGGGTCAGGGTTAGGGTTAGGGTTAGGGCCATTAGGGTTAGGGTTAGGGTTAGGGGTTAGGGATAGGGGTTAGGGTTATGGTTAGGATTAGGGTCCATTAGGGTTAGGGTTAGGGTTAGGGGTTAGGAATAGGTTAGGGTTAGGTGTTAGGGTGAGTTTTAGGGTTAGGTGGTTAGGGTTACGGTTAGAGTTAGGGGTTAGGGTTAGAGTTAGGAGATAGGGTCAGGATTAGGGTTACAGTTAGGGTTAGGGTCAGGGTTAGTCTCTCGTCCTCGGCAGAGCCTGTTTCCGAAAAGGCACACGTCCGGCTCCTTGTCCCACAAGGAAGGTGGCAGCCCTGAAAGCTGTTGCTGGTCTTCACCGTCCCCCTGCAGCTTATTCACAGGTACAACAGGATCTGGGACCCGGGCTTGCCCAGAGGAGGAACATCTCATGGCTCTCGTCCTCGGCAGAGCCTGATTCCGGAAAGGCACAAGTACGGCTCCTTGTCCCACACGGAAGGTGGCAGGCCAGAAAGATGTTGCTGGTCTTCACCGTCCCCCTGCAGACTATTCACAGGCACAACAGGATCTGGGACCCGGGCTTGCCCAGAGGAGGAACATCTCATGGCTCTCGTCCTCGGCAGGGCCTGTTTCCGAAAAGGCACACGTCCGGCTCCTTGTCCCACACGGAAGGTGGCAGCCCTGAAGGATGTTGCTGGTCTTCACCGTCCCCCTGCAGCCTATTCACAGGCACAACAGGATCTGGGATACGGGTTTGCCCAGAGGAGGAAAATCTCATGGCTCTCGTCCTCAGCAGAACCTTTTTCGGAAACGGCACACATACTGCAAGTTGTCAGAAAAGGTTTACAGTTAGGGGTTAGGGTTAGGGTTAGGGTTAGGGTTGGGGTTAGGGTTAGGGGGTTAGGGTTAGGGTTAGGGTTAGGGTCAGGGTTAGGGTTAGGGTTAGGGCCATTAGGTTTAGGGTTAGGGTTAGGGGTTAGGGTTAGGGTTAGGGGTTAGGGTTAGGGTTAGAGTTAGGGTCCATTAGGGTTAGGGTTAGAGTTAGGGGTTAGGGTTAGGGTTAGGGCCATTAGGGTTAGGGTTAGGGTTAGGGGTTAGGGTTAGGGTTAGGGTCAGGGTTAGTCTCTCGTCCTCGGCAGAGCCTGTTTCCGAAAAGGCACACGTCCGGCTCCTTGTCCCACACGGAAGGTGGCAGCCCTGAAAGCTGTTGCTGGTCTTCACCGTCCCCCTGCAGCTTATTCACAGGTACAACAGGATCTGGGACCTGGGCTTGCCCAGAGGAGGAACATATCATGGCTCTCGTCCTCGGCAGAGCCTGATTCCGGAAAGGCACACGTCCGGCTCCTTGTCCCACACGGAAGGTGGCAGGCCGGAAAGATGTTGCTGGTCTTCACCGTCCCCCTGCAGCCTATTCACAGGCACAACAGGATCTGGGACCCGGGCTTGCCCAGAGGAGGAACATGTCATGGCTCTCGTCCTCGGCAGAGCCTGTTTCCGAAAGGGCACACGTCCGGCTCCTTGTCCCACACGGAAGGTGGCAGCCCTGAAAGATGTTGCTGGTCTTCACCGTCCCCCTGCAGCCTATTCACAGGCACAACAGGATCTGGGACCCGGGCTTGCCCAGAGGAGGAACATCTCATGGCTCTCGTCCTCGGCAGTGCCTGATTCTGGAAAGGCACACATCCGGCTCCGTGTCCCACACGGAAGGTGGCAGGCTGGAAAGATGTTGCTGGTCTTCACCGTCCCCCTGCAGCCTATTCACAGGCACAACAGGATCTGGGACCGGGGCTTGCCCAGAGGAGGAACATCTCATGGCTCTCGTCCTCGGCAGAGCCTGATTCTGGAAAGGCACACGTCCGGCTCCGTGTCCCACACGGAAGGTGGCAGCCCTGAAAGCTGTTGCTGGTCTTCACCGTCCCCCTGCAGCCTATTCACAGGCACAACAGGATTCAGGACCCGAGCTTGCCCAGAGGAGGAACATCTCATGGCTCTCGTCCTCGGCAGAGCCTGATTCCGAAAAGGCACACGTCCGGCTCCTTGTCCCAAACGGAAGGTGGCAGCCCTGAAAGCTGTTGCTGGTCTCCACCATCCCCCTGCAGCCTATTCACAGGCACAACAGGATCTGGGATACGGGCTTGCCCAGAGGAGGAAAATCTCATGGCTCTCGTCCTCAGCAGAACCTGTTTCGGAAAATGCACACATCCTGCAACTTGTCAGAAAAGGTTTACAGTTAGGGGTTAGGGTTAGGGTTAGGCTTAGTGTTAGGGTTAGGGTCAGGGTTAGGGTTAGGGTTAGGGCCATTAGGGTTAGGGTTAGGGTTAGGGGTTAGGGATAGGGGTTAGGGTTAGGGTTAGGATTAGGGTCCATTAGGGTTAGGGTTAGGGTTAGGGGTTAGGAATAGGGTTAGGGTTAGGTGTTAGGGTGAGTTTAAGGGTTAGGTGGTTAGGGTTACGGTTAGAGTTAGGGGTTAGGGTTAGAGTTAGGAGATAGGGTCAGGCTTAGGGTTACAGTTAGGGTTAGGGTTAGGGTTTAGGGTTAGGTTTAGTGTTAAGGGCTTACGGTTAGGGTTAGGTTTAGGGTCGTTAGGGATGGGCTTAGGGTTAGGGTTAGGGGTTAGGGTTAGGGTTAGGGTCAGGGTTAGTCTCTCGTCCTCGGCAGAGCCTGTTTCCGAAAAGGCACACGTCCGGCTCCTTGTCCCACACGGAAGGTGGCAGCCCTGAAAGCTGTTGCTGGTCTTCACCGTCCCCCTGCAGCTTATTCACAGGTACAACAGGATCTGGGACCCGGGCTTGCCCAGAGGAGGAACATCTCATGGCTCTCGTCCTCGGCAGAGCCTGATTCCGGAAAGGCACAATTACGGCTCCTTGTCCCACACGGAAGGTGGCAGGCCAGAAAGATGTTGCTGGTCTTCACCGTCCCCCTGCAGACTATTCACAGGCACAACAGGATCTGGGACCCGGGCTTGCCCAGAGGAGGAACATCTCATGGATCTCGTCCTCGGCAGGGCCTGTTTCCGAAAAGGCACACGTCCGGCTCCTTGTCCCACACGGAAGGTGGCAGCCCTGAAGGATGTTGCTGGTCTTCACCGTCCCCCTGCAGCCTATTCACAGGCACAACAGGATCTGGGATACGGGCTTGCCCAGAGGAGGAAAATCTCATGGCTCTCGTCCTCAGCAGAACCTGTTTCGGAAACGGCACACATCCTGCAACTTGTCAGAAAAGGTTTACAGTTAGGGGTTAGGGTTAGGGTTAGGGTTAGGTTTGGGGTTAGGGTTAGGGGGTTAGGGTTAGGGTTAGGGTTAGGGTCAGGGTTAGGGTTAGGGTTAGGGCCATTAGGTTTAGGGTTAGGGTTAGGGGTTAGGGTTAGGGTTAGGGGTTAGGGTTAGGGTTAGGGTTAGGGTCCATTAGGGTTAGGGTTAGAGTTAGGGGTTAGGGTTAGGGTTAGGGCCATTAGGGTTAGGGTTAGGGTTAGGGGTTAGGGTTAGGGTTAGGGTCAGGGTTAGTCTCTCGTCCTCGGCAGAGCCTGTTTCCGAAAAGGCACACGTCCGGCTCCTTGTCCCACACGGAAGGTGGCAGCCCTGAAGGATGTTGCTGGTCTTCACCGTCCCCCTGCAGCCTATTCACAGGCACAACAGGATCTGGGATACGGGTTTGCCCAGAGGAGGAAAATCTCATGGCTCTCGTCCTCAGCAGAACCTGTTTCGGAAACGGCACACATCCTGCAAGTTGTCAGAAAAGGTTTACAGTTAGGGGTTAGGGTTAGGGTTAGGGTTAGGGTTGGGGTTAGGGTTAGGGGGTTAGGGTTAGGGTTAGGGTTAGGGTCAGGGTTAGGGTTAGGGTTAGGGCCATTAGGTTTAGGGTTAGGGTTAGGGGTTAGGGTTAGGGTTAGGGGTTAGGGTTAGGGTTAGGGTTAGGGTCCATTAAGGTTAGGGTTAGAGTTAGGGGTTAGGGTTAGGGTTAGGGTCAGGGTTAATCTCTCGTCCTCGGCAGAGCCTGTTTCCGAAAAGGCACACGTCCGGCTCCTTGTCCCACACGGAAGGTGGCAGCCCTGAAAGCTGTTGCTGGTCTTCACCGTCCCCCTGCAGCTTATTCACAGGTACAACAGGTTCTGGGACCTGGGCTTGCCCAGAGGAGGAACATATCATGGCTCTCATCCTCGGCAGAGCCTGATTCCGGAAAGGCACACGTCCGGCTCCTTGTCCCACACGGAAGGTGGCAGGCCGGAAAGATGTTGCTGGTCTTCACCGTCCCCCTGCAGCCTATTCACAGGCACAACAGGATCTGGGACCCGGGCTTGCCCAGAGGAGGAACATGTCATGGCTCTCGTCCTCGGCAGAGCCTGTTTCCGAAAGGGCACACGTCCGTCTCCTTGTCCCACACGGAAGGTGGCAGCCCTGAAGGATGTTGCTGGTCTTCACCGTCCCCCTGCAGCCTATTCACAGGCACAACAGGATCTGGGACCGGGGCTTGCCCAGAGGAGGAACATCTCATGGCTCTCGTCCTCGGCAGTGCCTGATTCTGGAAAGGCACACATCCGGCTCCGTGTCCCACACGGAAGGTGGCAGGCCGGAAAGATGTTGCTGGTCTTCACCGTCCCCCTGCAGCCTATTCACAGGCACAACAGGATCTGGGACAGGGGCTTGCCCAGAGGAGGAACATCTCATGGCTCTCGACCTCGGCAGAGCCTGATTCTGGAAAGGCACACGTCCGGCTCCGTGTCCCACACGGAAGGTGGCAGCCCTGAAAGCTGTTGCTGGTCTTCACCGTCCCCCTGCAGCCTATTCACAGGCACAACAGGATTCAGGACCCGAGCTTGCCCAGAGGAGGAACATCTCATGGCTCTCGTCCTCGGCAGAGCCTGATTCCGGAAAGGCACACGTCCGGCTCCTTGTCCCACACGGAAGGTGGCAGCCATGAAAGCTGTTGCTGGTCTTCACCATCCCCCTGCAGCCTATTCACAGGCACAACAGGATCTGGGATACGGGCTTGCCCATAGGAGGAAAATCTCATGGCTCTCGTCCTCAGCAGAACCTGTTTCGGAAACGGCACACATCCTGCAACTTGTCAGAAAAGGTTTACAGTTAGGGGTTAGGGTTAGGGTTAGGCTTAGGGTTAGGGTTAGGGTCAGGGTTAGGGTTAGGGTTAGGGCCATTAGGGTTAGGGTTAGGGTTAGGGGTTAGGGATAGGGGTTAGGGTTATGGTTAGGATTAGGGTCCATTAGGGTTAGGGTTAGGGTTAGGGGTTAGGAATAGGTTAGGGTTAGGTGTTAGGGTGAGTTTTAGGGTTAGGTGGTTAGGGTTACGGTTAGAGTTAGGGGTTAGGGTTAGAGTTAGGAGATAGGGTCAGGATTAGGGTTACAGTTAGGGTTAGGGTCAGGGTTAGTCTCTCGTCCTCGGCAGAGCCTGTTTCCGAAAAGGCACACGTCCGGCTCCTTGTCCCACAAGGAAGGTGGCAGCCCTGAAAGCTGTTGCTGGTCTTCACCGTCCCCCTGCAGCTTATTCACAGGTACAACAGGATCTGGGACCTGGGCTTGCGCAGAGGAGGAACATATCATGGCTCTCGTCCTCGGCAGAGCCTGATTCCGGAAAGGCACACGTCCGGCTCCTTGTCCCACACGGAAGGTGGCAGGCCGGAAAGATGTTGCTGGTCTTCACCGTCCCCCTGCAGCCTATTCACAGGCACAACAGGATCTGGGACCCGGGCTTGCCCAGAGGAGGAACATGTCATGGCTCTCGTCCTCGGCAGAGCCTGTTTCCGAAAGGGCACACGTCCGGCTCCTTGTCCCACACGGAAGGTGGCAGCCCTGAAAGATGTTGCTGGTCTTCACCGTCCCCCTGCAGCCTATTCACAGGCACAACAGGATCTGGGACCGGGGCTTGCCCAGAGGAGGAACATCTCATGGCTCTCGTCCTCGGCAGTGCCTGATTCTGGAAAGGCACACATCCGGCTCCGTGTCCCACACGGAAGGTGGCAGGCTGGAAAGATGTTGCTGGTCTTCACCGTCCCCCTGCAGCCTATTCACAGGCACAACAGGATCTGGGACCGGGGCTTGCCCAGAGGAGGAACATCTCATGGCTCTCGTCCTCGGCAGAGCCTGATTCTGGAAAGGCACACGTCCGGCTCCGTGTCCCACACGGAAGGTGGCAGCCCTGAAAGCTGTTGCTGGTCTTCACCGTCCCCCTGCAGCCTATTCACAGGCACAACAGGATTCAGGACCCGAGCTTGCCCAGAGGAGGAACATCTCATGGCTCTCGTCCTCGGCAGAGCCTGATTCCGGAAAGGCACAAGTCCGGCTCCTTGTCCCACACGGAAGGTGGCAGCCCTGAAAGCTGTTGCTGGTCTTCACCATCCCCCTGCAGCCTATTCACAGGCACAACAGGATCTCGGATACGGGCTTGCCCATAGGAGGAAAATCTCATGGCTCTCGTCCTCAGCAGAACCTGTTTCGGAAACGGCACACATCCTGCAACTTGTCAGAAAAGGTTTACAGTTAGGGGTTAGGGTTAGGGTTAGGCTTAGTGTTAGGGTTAGGGTCAGGGTTAGGGTTAGGGTTAGGGCCATTAGGGTTAGGGTTAGGGTTAGGGGTTAGGGATAGGGGTTAGGGTTAGGGTTAGGATTAGGGTCCATTAGGGTTAGGGTTAGGGTTAGGGGTTAGGAATAGGGTTAGGGTTAGGTGTTAGGGTGAGTTTTAGGGTTAGGTGGTTAGGGTTACGGTTAGAGTTAGGGGTTAGGGTTAGAGTTAGGAGATAGGGTCAGGCTTAGGGTTACAGTTAGGGTTAGGGTTAGGGTTTAGGGTTAGGGTTAGTGTTAAGGGCTTACGGTTAGGGTTAGGGTTAGGGTCGTTAGGGATGGGCTTAGGGTTAGGGTTAGGGGTTAGGGTTAGGGTTAGGGTCAGGGTTAGTCTCTCGTCCTCGGCAGAGCCTGTTTCCGAAAAGGCACACGTCCGGCTCCTTGTCCCACACGGAAGGTGGCAGCCCTGAAAGCTGTTGCTGGTCTTCACCGTCCCCCTGCAGCTTATTCACAGGTACAACAGGATCTGGGACCCGGGCTTGCCCAGAGGAGGAACATCTCATGGCTCTCGTCCTCGGCAGAGCCTGATTCCGGAAGGGCACAAGTACGGCTCCTTGTCCCACACGGAAGGTGGCAGGCCAGAAAGATGTTGCTGGTCTTCACCGTCCCCCTGCAGCCTATTCACAGGCACAACAGGATCTGGGACCCGGGCTTGCCCAGAGGAGGAACATCTCATGGCTCTCGTCCTCGGCAGTGCCTAATTCTGGAAAGGCACACGTCCGGCTCCGTGTCCCACACGGAAGGTGGCAGGCTGGAAAGATGTTGCTGGTCTTCACCGTCCCCCTGCAGCCTATTCACAGGCACAACAGGATTCAGGACCCGGGCTTGCCCAGAGGAGGAACATCTCATGGCTCTCGTCCTCGGCAGAGCCTGATTCCGGAAAGGTACACGTCCGGCTCCTTGTCCCACACGGAAGGTGGCAGCCCTGAAAGATGTTGCTGGTCTTCACCGTCCCCCTGCAGCCTATTCACAGGCACAACAGGATCTGGGATACGGGCTTGCCCAGAGGAGGAAAATGTCATGGTTCTCGTCCTCAGCAGAACCTCTTTCGGAAACGGCACACATCCTGCAACTTGTCAGAAAAGATTTACAGTTAGGGGTTAGGGTTAGGGTTAGGGTTAGGGTTGGGGTTAGGGTTAGGGTTAGGGTTAGGGTTAGGGGGTCAGGGTTAGGCTTAGGGTTAGGGTTAGGGTCAGGGTTAGGGTTAGGGTTAGGGCCATTAGGGTTAGGGTTAGGGTTAGGGGTTAGGGTTAGGGTTAGGGTTAGGGTCCATTAGGGTTAGGGTTAGGGTTAGGGGTTAGGGTTAGGGGTTAGGATTAGGGTTAGGGTTAGGTGTTAGGGTGAGTGTTAGGGTTAGGTGGTTAGGGTTACGGTTAGGGTTAGGGGTTAGGGTTAGGGTTAGAGTTAGGAGATAGGGTCCGGGTTAGGGTTACAGTTAGGGTTAGGGTTAGGGTTTAGGGTTAGGGTTAGTGTTAAGGGCTAAGAGTTAGGGTTAGGGTTAGGGTCGTTAGGGATGGGCTTAGGGTTAGGGTTAGGGGTTAGGGTTAGGGTTAGGGTCAGGGTTAGTCTCTCGTCCTCGGCAGAGCCTGTTTCCAAAAAGGCACACGTCCGGCTCCTTGTCCCACACGGAAGGTGGCAGCCCTGAAAGCTGTTGCTGGTCTTCACCGTCCCCCTGCATCCTATTCACAGGCACAACAGGATTCAGGACCCGGGCATGCCCAGAGGAGGAACATCTCATGGCTCTCGTCCTCGGCAGAGCCCGATTCCGAAAATGCACACGTCCGGCTCCTTGTCCCACAAGGAAGGTGGCAGCCCTGAAAGATGTTGCTGGTCTTCACCGTCCCCCTGCAGCCTATTCACATGTACGACAGGATCTGGGACGCGGGCTTGCCCAGAGGAGGAACATCTCATGGCTCTCGTGCTCGGCAGAGCCTCTTCCCGAAAAGGCACACGTCCGGCTCCTTGTCCCACACGGAAGGTGGCAGCCCTGAAGGATGTTGCTGGTCTTCACCGTCCCCCTGCAGCCTATTCACAGGTACAACAGGATCTGGGACCCGGGCTTGCCCAGAGGAGGAACATCTCATGGCTCTCTTCCTCGGCAGAGCCCGATTCCGGAAAGGCACACGTCCGGCTCCTTGTCCCACACGGAAGGTGGCAGGCCGGAAAGATGTTGCTAGTCTTCACCGTCCCCCTGCAGCCTATTCAAAGGCACAACAGTATTCAGGACCCGGGCACGCCCAGAAGAGGAACATATCATGGCTCTCGTCCTCGGCAGAGCCTGATTCCGGAAAGGTACACGTCCGGCTCCTTGTCCCACACGGAAGGTGGCAGCCCTGAAAGATGTTGCTGGTCTTCACCGTCCCCCTGCAGCCTATTCACAGGCACAACAGGATCTGGGACCCGGGCTTGCCCAGAGGAGGAAAATCTCATGGCTCTCGTCCTCAGCAGAACCTGTTTCGGAAACGGCACACATCCTGCAAGTTGTCAGAAAAGGTTTACAGTTAGGGGTTAGGGTTAGGGTTAGGGTTAGGGTTGGGGTTAGGGTTAGGGGGTTAGGGTTAGGGTTAGGGTTAGGGTCAGGGTTAGGGTTAGGGTTAGGGCCATTAGGTTTAGGGTTAGGGTTAGGGGTTAGGGTTAGGGTTAGGGGTTAGGGTTAGGGTTAGGGTTAGGGTCCATTAGGGTTAGGGTTAGAGTTAGGGGTTAGGGTTAGGGTTAGGGCCATTAGGGTTAGGGTTAGGGTTAGGGGTTAGGGTTAGGGTTAGGGTCAGGGTTAGTCTCTCGTCCTCGGCAGAGCCTGTTTCCGAAAGGGCACACGTCCGTCTCCTTGTCCCACACGGAAGGTGGCAGCCCTGAAGGATGTTGCTGGTCTTCACCGTCCCCCTGCAGCCTATTCACAGGCACAACAGGATCTGGGACCGGGGCTTGCCCAGAGGAGGAACATCTCATGGCTCTCGTCCTCGGCAGTGCCTGATTCTGGAAAGGCACACATCCGGCTCCGTGTCCCACACGGAAGGTGGCAGGCTGGAAAGATGTTGCTGGTCTTCACCGTCCCCCTGCAGCCTATTCACAGGCACAACAGGATCTGGGACCGGGGCTTGCCCAGAGGAGGAACATCTCATGGCTCTCGTCCTCGGCAGAGCCTGATTCTGGAAAGGCACACGTCCGGCTCCGTGTCCCACACGGAAGGTGGCAGCCCTGAAAGCTGTTGCTGGTCTTCACCGTCCCCCTGCAGCCTATTCACAGGCACAACAGGATCTGGGACCTGGGCTTGCCCAGAGGAGGAACATCTCATGGCTCTCGTCCTCGGCAGAGCCTGATTCCGGAAAGGCACACGTCCGGCTCCTTGTCCCGCACGGAAGGTGGCAGCCCTGAAAGATGTTGCTGGTCTTCACCATCCCCCTGCAGCCTATTCACAGGCACAACAGGATCTGGGATACGAGCTTGCCCATAGGAGGAAAATCTCATGGCTCTCGTCCTCAGCAGAACCTCTTTCGGAAACGGCACACATCCTGCAACTTGTCAGAAAAGGTTTACAGTTAGGGGTAAGGGTTAGGGTTAGGGTTAGGGTTGGGGTTAGGGATAGGGTTAGGGTTAGGGTTAGGGTTAGGGGTTAGGGTTAGGGTTAGGGTTAGGGGGTTAGGGTTAGGCTTAGGGTTAGGGTTAGGGTCAGGGTTAGGGTTAGGGTTAGGGCCATTAGGGTTAGGGTTAGGGTTAGGGGTTAGGGATAGGGGTTAGGGTTAGGGTTAGGATTAGGGTCCATTAGGGTTAGGGTTAGGGTTAGGGGTTAGGATTAGGGTTAGGGTTAGGTGTTAGGGTGAGTGTTAGGGTTAGGTGGTTAGGGTTACGGTTAGGGTTAGGGGTTAGGGTTAGGGTTAGAGTTAGGAGATAGGGTCAGGCTTAGGGTTACAGTTAGGTTTAGGGTTAGGGTTTAGGGTTAGGGTTAGTGTTAAGGGCTTAGGGTTAGGGTTAGGGTTAGGGTCGTTAGGGATGGGCTTAGGGTTAGGGTTAGGGGTTAGGGTTAGGGTTAGGGTCAGGGTTAGTCTCTCGTCCTCGGCAGAGCCTGATTCCGGAAAGGCACACGTCCGGCTCCTTTTCCCACACGGAAGGTGGCAGCCCTGAAAGCTGTTGCTGGTCTTCACCGTCCCCCTGCAGCTTATTCACAGGTACAACAGGATCTGGGACCCGGGCTTGCCCAGAGGAGGAACATCTCATGGCTCTCGTCCTCGGCAGAGCCTGATTCCGGAAAGGCACAAGTACGGCTCCGTGTCCCACACGGAAGGTGGCAGGCTGGAAAGATGTTGCTGGTCTTCACCGTCCCCCTGCAGCCTATTCACAGGCACAACAGGATTCAGGACCCGGGCTTGCCCAGAGGAGGAACATCTCATGGCTCTCGTCCTCAGCAGAGCCTGATTCCGGAAAGGTACACGTCCGGCTCCTTGTCCCACACGGAAGGTGGCAGCCCTGAAAGATGTTGCTGGTCTTCACCGTCCCCCTGCAGCCTATTCACAGGCACAACAGGATCTGGGATACGGGCTTGCCCAGAGGAGGAAAATGTCATGGTTCTCGTCCTCAGCAGAACCTCTTTCGGAAACGGCACACATCCTGCAACTTGTCAGAAAAGATTTACAGTTAGGGGTTAGGGTTAGGGTTAGGGTTAGGGTTGGGGTTAGGGTTAGGGTTAGGGTTAGGGTTAGGGGGTCAGGGTTAGGCTTAGGGTTAGGGTTAGGGTCAGGGTTAGGGTTAGGGTTAGGGCCATTAGGGTTAGGGTTAGGGTTAGGGGTTAGGGTTAGGGTTAGGGTTAGGGTCCATTAGGGTTAGGGTTAGGGTTAGGGGTTAGGGTTAGGGGTTAGGATTAGGGTTAGGGTTAGGTGTTAGGGTGAGTGTTAGGGTTAGGTGGTTAGGGTTACGGTTTGGGTTAGGGGTTAGGGTTAGGGTTAGAGTTAGGAGATAGGGTCCGGGTTAGGGTTACAGTTAGGGTTAGGGTTAGGGTTTAGGGTTAGGGTTAGTGTTAAGGGCTAAGAGTTAGGGTTAGGGTTAGGGTCGTTAGGGATGGGCTTAGGGTTAGGGTTAGGGGTTAGGGTTAGGGTTAGGGTCAGGGTTAGTCTCTCGTCCTCGGCAGAGCCTGTTTCCGAAAAGGCACACGTCCGGCTCCTTGTCCCACACGGAAGGTGGCAGCCCTGAAAGCTGTTGCTGGTCTTCACCGTCCCCCTGCAGCCTATTCACAGGTACAACAGGATTCAGGACCCGGGCATGCCCAGAGGAGGAACATCTCATGGCTCTCTTCCTCGGCAGAGCCCGATTCCGAAAATGCACACGTCCGGCTCCTTGTCCCACAAGGAAGGTGGCAGCCCTGAAAGATGTTGCTGGTCTTCACCGTCCCCCTGCAGCCTATTCACATGTACGACAGGATCTGGGACGCGGGCTTGCCCAGAGGAGGAACATCTCATGGCTCTCGTGCTCGGCAGAGCCTCTTCCCGAAAAGGCACACGTCCGGCTCCTTGTCCCACACGGAAGGTGGCAGCCCTGAAGGATGTTGCTGGTCTTCACCGTCCCCCTGCAGCCTATTCACAGGTACAACAGGATCTGGGACCCGGGCTTGCCCAGAGGAGGAACATCTCATGGCTCTCTTCCTCGGCAGAGCCCGATTCCGGAAAGGCACACGTCCGGCTCCTTGTCCCACACGGAAGGTGGCAGGCCGGAAAGATGTTGCTAGTCTTCACCGTCCCCCTGCAGCCTATTCAAAGGCACAACAGTATTCAGGACCCGGGCACGCCCAGAAGAGGAACATATCATGGCTCTCGTCCTCGGCAGAGCCTGATTCCGGAAAGGTACACGTCCGGCTCCTTGTCCCACACGGAAGGTGGCAGCCCTGAAAGATGTTGCTGGTCTTCACCGTCCCCCTGCAGCCTATTCACAGGCACAACAGGATCTGGGATACGGGCTTGCCCAGAGGAGGAAAATCTCATGGCTCTCGTCCTCAGCAGAACCTCTTTCGGAAACGGCACACATCCTGCAACTTGTCAGAAAAGATTTACAGTTAGTTGTTAGGGTTAGGGTTAGGGTTAGGGTTGGGGTTAGGGTTAGGGTCAGGGTTAGGTTTAGGGTTAGGGCCATTAGGGTTAGGGTTAGGGTTAGGGGTTAGGGTTAGGGGTTAGGATTAGGGTTAGGGTTAGGTGTTAGGGTGAGTGTTAGGGTTAGGTGGTTAGGGTTACGGTTAGGGTTAGGGGTTAGGGTTAGGGTTAGAGTTAGGAGATAGGGTCCGGGTTAGGGTTACAGTTAGGGTTAGGGTTAGGGTTTAGGTTTAGGGTTAGTGTTAAGGGCTTAGGGTTAGGGTTAGGGTTAGGGTCGTTAGGGATGGGCTTAGGGTTAGGGTTAGGGGTTAGGGTTAGGGTTAGGGTCAGGGTTAGTCTCTCGTCCTCGGCAGAGCCTGTTTCCAAAAAGGCACACGTCCGGCTCCTTGTCCCACACGGAAGGTGGCAGCCCTGAAAGCTCTTGCTGGTCTTCACCGTCCTCCTGCAGCCTATTCACAGGCACAACAGGATCTGGGGCCGGGGCTTGCCCAGAGGAGGAACATCTCATTGCTCTCGTCCTCGGCAGTGCCTGATTCTGGAAAGGCACACGTCCGGCTCCGTGTCCCACACGGAAGGTGGCAGGCTGGAAAGATGTTGCTGGTCTTCACCGTCCCCCTGCAGCCTATTCACAGGCACAACAGGATCTGGGACCTGGGCTTGCCCAGAGGAGGAACATCTCATGGCTCTCGTCCTCGGCAGAGCCTGATTCCGGAAAGGCACACGTCCGGCTCCTTGTCCCACACGGAAGGTGGCAGCCCTGAAAGCTGTTGCTGGTCTTCACCGTCCCCCTGCAGCCTATTCACAGGCACAACAGGATCTGGGATACGGGCTTGCCCAGAGGAGGAGAATCTCATGGCTCTCGTCCTCAGCAGAACCTGTTTCGGAAACGGCACACATCCTGCAACTTGTCAGAAAAGGTTTACAGTTAGGGGTTAGGGTTAGGGTTAGGGTTAGGGTTAGGGTTAGGGTTAGGGTTAGGGTTAGGTTTAGGGGGTTAGGGTTAGGCTTAGGGTTAGGGTTAGGGTCAGGGTTAGGGTTAGGGTTAGGGCCATTAGGGTTAGGGTTAGGGTTAGGGGATAGGGTTAGGGTTAGGGTTAGGGGTTAGGGTTAGGGTTAGGGTTAGGGTCCATTAGGGTTAGGGTTAGGGTTAGGGGTTAGGGTTAGGGATTAGGGTTAGGGTTAGAGTTAGGAGATAGGGTCCGGGTTAGGGTTACAGTTAGGGTTAGGGTTAGGGTTTAGGGTTAGGGTTAGTGTTAAGGGCTCAGGGTTAGGGTTAGGGTTAGGGTCGTTAGGGATGGGCTTAGGGTTAGGTTTAGTGGTTAGGGTTAGGGTTAGGGTCAGGGTTAGTCTCTCGTCCTCGGCAGAGCCTGTTTACGAAAAGGCACACGTCCGGCTCCTTGTCCCACACGGAAGGTGGCAGCCCTGAAAGCTGTTGCTGGTCTTCACCGTCCCCCTGCAGCTTATTCACAGGTACAACAGGATCTGGGACCCGGGCTTGCCCAGAGGAGGAACATCTCATGGCTCTCGTCCTCGGCAGAGCCTGATTCCGGAAAAGCACAAGTACGGCTCATTGTCCCACACGGAAGGTGGCAGCCCTGAAAGCTGTTGCTGGTCTTCACCGTCCCCCTGCAGCCTATTCACAGGCACAACAGGATCTGGGACCCGGGCTTGCCCAGAGGAGGAACATCTCATGGCTCTCGTCCTTGGCAGGGCCTGTTTCCGAAAAGGCACACGTCCGGCTCCTTGTCCCACACGGAAGTTGGCACCCCTGAAGGATGTTGCTGGTCTTCACCGTCCCCCTGCAGCCTATTCACAGGCACAACAGGATCTGGGACCCGGGCTTGCCCAGAGGAGGAACATCTCATGGCTCTCGTCCTCGGCAGGGCCTCTTTTCGAAAAGGCACACGTCCGGCTCCTTGTCCCACACGGAAGGTGGCAGCCCTGAAAGATGTTGCTGGTCTTCACCGTCCCCCTGCAGCTTATTCACAGGTACAACAGGATCTGGGACCCGGGCTTGCCCAGAGGAGGAACATCTCATGGCTCTCTTCCTCGGCAGAGCCTGATTCCGGAAAAGCACAAGTACGGCTCATTGTCCCACACGGAAGGTGGCAGCCCTGAAAGCTGTTGCTGGTCTTCACCATCCCCCTGCAGCCTATTCACAGGCACAACAGGATCTGGGATACGGGCTTGCCCAGAGGAGGAAAATGTCATGGTTCTCGTCCTCAGCAGAACCTCTTTCGGAAACGGCACACATCCTGCAACTTGTCAGAAAAGATTTACAGTTAGGGGTTAGGGTTAGGGTTAGGGTTAGGGTTGGGGTTAGGGTTAGGGTTAGGGTTAGGGTTAGGGTTAGGGGGTCAGGGTTAGGCTTAGGGTTAGGGTTAGGGTCAGGGTCAGGGTTAGGGGTAGGGCCATTAGGGTTAGGGTTAGGGTTAGGGGTTAGGTTTAGGGTTAGGGTTAGGGTCCATTAGGGTTAGGGTTAGGGTTAGGGGTTAGGGTTAGGGGTTAGGATTAGGGTTAGGGTTAGGTGTTAGGGTGAGTGTTAGGGTTAGGTGGTTAGGGTTACGGTTAGGGTTAGGGGTTAGGGTTAGGGTTAGAGTTAGGAGATAGGGTCCGGGTTAGGGTTACAGTTAGGGTTAGGGTTAGGGTTTAGGGTTAGGGTTAGTGTTAAGGGCTAAGAGTTAGGGTTAGGGTTAGGGTCGTTAGGGATGGGCTTAGGGTTAGGGTTAGGGGTTAGGGTTAGGGTTAGGGTTAGGGTTAGTCTCTCGTCCTCGGCAGAGCCTGTTTCCGAAAAGGCACACGTCCGGCTCCTTGTCCCACACGGAAGGTGGCAGCCCTGAAAGCTGTTGCTGGTCTTCACCGTCCCCCTGCAGCCTATTCACAGGTACAACAGGATTCAGGACCCGGGCATGCCCAGAGGAGGAACATCTCATGGCTCTCTTCCTCGAAAGAGCCCGATTCCGAAAATGCACACGTCCGGCTCCTTGTCCCACAAGGAAGGTGGCAGCCCTGAAAGATGTTGCTGGTCTTCACCGTCCCCCTGCAGCCTATTCACATGTACGACAGGATCTGGGACGCGGGCTTGCCCAGAGGAGGAACATCTCATGGCTCTCGTGCTCGGCAGAGCCTCTTCCCGAAAAGGCACACGTCCGGCTCCTTGTCCCACACGGAAGGTGGCAGCCCTGAAGGATGTTGCTGGTCTTCACCGTCCCCCTGCAGCCTATTCACAGGTACAACAGGATCTGGGACCCGGGCTTGCCCAGAGGAGGAACATCTCATGGCTCTCTTCCTCGGCAGAGCCCGATTCCGGAAAGGCACACGTCCGGCTCCTTGTCCCACACGGAAGGTGGCAGGCCGGAAAGATGTTGCTAGTCTTCACCGTCCCCCTGCAGCCTATTCAAAGGCACAACAGTATTCAGGACCCGGGCACGCCCAGAAGAGGAACATATCATGGCTCTCGTCCTCGGCAGAGCCTGATTCCGGAAAGGTACACGTCCGGCTCCTTGTCCCACACGGAAGGTGGCAGCCCTGAAAGATGTTGCTGGTCTTCACCGTCCCCCTGCAGCCTATTCACAGGCACAACAGGATCTGGGATACGGGCTTGCCCAGAGGAGGAAAATGTCATGGCTCTCGTCCTCAGCAGAACCTCTTTCGGAAACGGCACACATCCTGCAACTTGTCAGAAAAGATTTACAGTTAGTTGTTAGGGTTAGGGTTAGGGTTAGGGTTGGGGTTAGGGTTAGGGTCAGGGTTAGGTTTAGGGTTAGGGCCATTAGGGTTAGGGTTAGGGTTAGGGGTTAGGGTTAGGGGTTAGGATTAGGGTTAGGGTTAGGTGTTAGGGTGAGTGTTAGGGTTAGGTGGTTAGGGTTACGGTTAGGGTTAGGGGTTAGGGTTAGGGTTAGAGTTAGGAGATAGGGTCCGGGTTAGGGTTACAGTTAGGGTTAGGGTTAGGGTTTAGGTTTAGGGTTAGTGTTAAGGGCTTAGGGTTAGGGTTAGGGTTAGGGTCGTTAGGGATGGGCTTAGGGTTAGGGTTAGGGGTTAGGGTTAGGGTTAGGGTCAGGGTTAGTCTCTCGTCCTCGGCAGAGCCTGTTTCCAAAAAGGCACACGTCCGGCTCCTTGTCCCACACGGAAGGCGGCAGCCCTGAAAGCTCTTGCTGGTCTTCACCGTCCTCCTGCAGCCTATTCACAGGCACAACAGGATCTGGGGCCGGGGCTTGCCCAGAGGAGGAACATCTCATTGCTCTCGTCCTCGGCAGTGCCTGATTCTGGAAAGGCACACGTCCGGCTCCGTGTCCCACACGGAAGGTGGCAGGCTGGAAAGATGTTGCTGGTCTTCACCGTCCCCCTGCAGCCTATTCACAGGCACAACAGGATCTGGGACCTGGGCTTGCCCAGAGGAGGAACATCTCATGGCTCTCGTCCTCGGCAGAGCCTGATTCCGGAAAGGCACACGTCCGGCTCCTTGTCCCACACGGAAGGTGGCAGCCCTGAAAGCTGTTGCTGGTCTTCACCGTCCCCCTGCAGCCTATTCACAGGCACAACAGGATCTGGGATACGGGCTTGCCCAGAGGAGGAGAATCTCATGGCTCTCGTCCTCAGCAGAACCTGTTTCGGAAACGGCACACATCCTGCAACTTGTCAGAAAAGGTTTACAGTTAGGGGTTAGGGTTAGGGTTAGGGTTAGGGTTGGGGTTAGGGTTAGGGTTAGGGTTAGGTTTAGGGGGTTAGGGTTAGGCTTAGGGTTAGGGTTAGGGTCAGGGTTAGGGTTAGGGTTAGGGCCATTAGGGTTAGGGTTAGGGTTAGGGGATAGGGTTAGGGTTAGGGTTAGGGGTTAGGGTTAGGGTTAGGGTTAGGGTCCATTAGGGTTAGGGTTAGGGTTAGGGGTTAGGGTTAGGGATTAGGGTTAGGGTTAGAGTTAGGAGATAGGGTCCGGGTTAGGGTTACAGTTAGGGTTAGGGTTAGGGTTTAGGGTTAGGGTTAGGGTTAGGGTCAGGGTTAGGGTTAGGGTTAGGGTCGTTAGGGATGGGCTTAGGGTTAGGTTTAGTGGTTAGGGTTAGGGTTAGGGTCAGGGTTAGTCTCTCGTCCTCGGCAGAGCCTGTTTACGAAAAGGCACACGTCCGGCTCCTTGTCCCACACGGAAGGTGGCAGCCCTGAAAGCTGTTGATGGTCTTCACCGTCCCCCTGCAGCTTATTCACAGGTACAACAGGATCTGGGACCCGGGCTTGCCCAGAGGAGGAACATCTCATGGCTCTCGTCCTTGGCAGGGCCTGATTCCGGAAAAGCACAAGTACGGCTCATTGTCCCACACGGAAGGTGGCAGCCCTGAAAGCTGTTGCTGGTCTTCACCGTCCCCCTGCAGCCTATTCACAGGCACAACAGGATCTGGGACCCGGGCTTGCCCAGAGGAGGAACATCTCATGGCTCTCGTCCTTGGCAGGGCCTGTTTCCGAAAAGGCACACGTCCGGCTCCTTGTCCCACACGGAAGTTGGCACCCCTGAAGGATGTTGCTGGTCTTCACCGTCCCCCTGCAGCCTATTCACAGGCACAACAGGATCTGGGACCCGGGCTTGCCCAGAGGAGGAACATCTCATGGCTCTCGTCCTCGGCAGGGCCTCTTTTCGAAAAGGCACACGTCCGGCTCCTTGTCCCACACGGAAGGTGGCAGCCCTGAAAGATGTTGCTGGTCTTCACCGTCCCCCTGCAGCTTATTCACAGGTACAACAGGATCTGGGACCCGGGCTTGCCCAGAGGAGGAACATCTCATGGCTCTCTTCCTCGGCAGAGCCTGATTCCGGAAAAGCACAAGT
>NW_026061137.1:855000-865000 GCF_929443795.1 Astur gentilis
TCCCCCTGCAGCCTATTCACAGGCACAACAGGATCTGGGACCCGGGCTTGCCCAGAGGAGGAACATGTCATGGCTCTCGTCCTCGGCAGAGCCTGTTTCCGAAAGGGCACACGTCCGTCTCCTTGTCCCACACGGAAGGTGGCAGCCCTGAAGGATGTTGCTGGTCTTCACCGTCCCCCTGCAGCCTATTCACAGGCACAACAGGATCTGGGACCGGGGCTTGCCCAGAGGAGGAACATCTCATGGCTCTCGTCCTCGGCAGAGCCTGATTCTGGAAAGGCACACGTCCGGCTCCGTGTCCCACACGGAAGGTGGCAGCCCTGAAAGCTGTTGCTGGTCTTCACCGTCCCCCTGCAGCCTATTCACAGGCACAACAGGATCTGGGACCTGGGCTTGCCCAGAGGAGGAACATCTCATGGCTCTCGTCCTCGGCAGAGCCTGATTCCGGAAAGGTACACGTCCGGCTCCTTGTCCCGCACGGAAGGTGGCAGCCCTGAAAGATGTTGCTGGTCTTCACCATCCCCCTGCAGCCTATTCACAGGCACAACAGGATCTGGGATACGGGCTTGCCCATAGGAGGAAAATCTCATGGCTCTCGTCCTCAGCAGAACCTCTTTCGGAAACGGCACACATCCTGCAACTTGTCAGAAAAGGTTTACATTTAGGGGTAAGGGTTAGGGTTAGGGTTAGGGTTGGGGTTAGGGATAGGGTTAGGGTTAGGGTTAGGGTTAGGGGTTAGGGTTAGGGTTAGGGTTAGGGGGTTAGGGTTAGGCTTAGGGTTAGGGTTAGGGTCAGGGTTAGGGTTAGGGTTAGGGCCATTAGGGTTAGGGTTAGGGTTAGGGGTTAGGGATAGGGGTTAGGGTTAGGGTTAGGATTAGGGTCCATTAGGGTTAGGGTTAGGGTTAGGGGTTAGGAATAGGGTTAGGGTTAGGTGTTAGGGTGAGTTTTAGGGTTAGGTGGTTAGGGTTACGGTTAGGGTTAGGGGTTAGGGTTAGGGTTAGAGTTAGGAGATAGGGTCAGGCTTAGGGTTACAGTTAGGGTTAGGGTTAGGGTTTAGGGTTAGGGTTAGTGTTAAGGGCTTAGGGTTAGGGTTAGGGTTAGGGTCGTTAGGGATGGGCTTAGGGTTAGGGTTAGGGGTTAGGGTTAGGGTTAGGGTCAGGGTTAGTCTCTCGTCCTCGGCAGAGCCTGATTCCGGAAAGGCACACGTCCGGCTCCTTTTCCCACACGGAAGGTGGCAGCCCTGAAAGCTGTTGCTGGTCTTCACCGTCCCCCTGCAGCTTATTCACAGGTACAACAGGATCTGGGACCCGGGCTTGCCCAGAGGAGGAACATCTCATGGCTCTCGTCCTCGGCAGAGCCTGATTCCGGAAAGGCACAAGTACGGCTCCGTGTCCCACACGGAAGGTGGCAGGCTGGAAAGATGTTGCTGGTCTTCACCGTCCCCCTGCAGCCTATTCACAGGCACAACAGGATCTGGGATACGGGCTTGCCCAGAGGAGGAAAATGTCATGGTTCTCGTCCTCAGCAGAACCTCTTTCGGAAACGGCACACATCCTGCAACTTGTCAGAAAAGATTTACAGTTAGGGGTTAGGGTTAGGGTTAGGGTTAGGGTTGGGGTTAGGGTTAGGGTTAGGGTTAGGGTTAGGGGGTCAGGGTTAGGCTTAGGGTTAGGGTTAGGGTCAGGGTTAGGGTTAGGGTTAGGGCCATTAGGGTTAGGGTTAGGGTTAGGGGTTAGGGTTAGGGTTAGGGTTAGGGTCCATTAGGGTTAGGGTTAGGGTTAGGGGTTAGGGTTAGGGGTTAGGATTAGGGTTAGGGTTAGGTGTTAGGGTGAGTGTTAGGGTTAGGTGGTTAGGGTTACGGTTAGGGTTAGGGGTTAGGGTTAGGGTTAGAGTTAGGAGATAGGGTCCGGGTTAGGGTTACAGTTAGGGTTAGGGTTAGGGTTTAGGGTTAGGGTTAGTGTTAAGGGCTAAGAGTTAGGGTTAGGGTTAGGGTCGTTAGGGATGGGCTTAGGGTTAGGGTTAGGGGTTAGGGTTAGGGTTAGGGTCAGGGTTAGTCTCTCGTCCTCGGCAGAGCCTGTTTCCGAAAAGGCACACGTCCGGCTCCTTGTCCCACACGGAAGGTGGCAGCCCTGAAAGCTGTTGCTGGTCTTCACCGTCCCCCTGCAGCCTATTCACAGGTACAACAGGATCTGGGACCCGGGCTTGCCCAGAGGAGGAACATCTCATGGCTCTCGTCCTCGGCAGAGCCTGATTCCGGAAAAGCACAAGTACGGCTCATTGTCCCACACGGAAGGTGGCAGCCCTGAAAGCTGTTGCTGGTCTTCACCGTCCCCCTGCAGCCTATTCACAGGCACAACAGGATCTGGGACCCGGGCTTGCCCAGAGGAGGAACATCTCATGGGTCTCGTCCTTGGCAGGGCCTGTTTCCGAAAAGGCACACGTCCGGCTCCTTGTCCCACACGGAAGTTGGCACCCCTGAAGGATGTTGCTGGTCTTCACCGTCCCCCTGCAGCCTATTCACAGGCACAACAGGATCTGGGACCCGGGCTTGCCCAGAGGAGGAACATCTCATGGCTCTCGTCCTCGGCAGGGCCTCTTTTCGAAAAGGCACACGTCCGGCTCCTTGTCCCACACGGAAGGTGGCAGCCCTGAAAGCTGTTGCTGGTCTTCACCGTCCCCCTGCATCCTATTCACAGGCACAACAGGATTCAGGACCCGGGCATGCCCAGAGGAGGAACATCTCATGGCTCTCTTCCTCGGCAGAGCCCGATTCCGAAAATGCACACGTCCGGCTCCTTGTCCCACAAGGAAGGTGGCAGCCCTGAAAGATGTTGCTGGTCTTCACCGTCCCCCTGCAGCCTATTCACATGTACGACAGGGTCTGGGACGCGGGCTTGCCCAGAGGAGGAACATCTCATGGCTCTCGTGCTCGGCAGAGCCTCTTCCCGAAAAGGCACACGTCCGGCTCCTTGTCCCACACGGAAGGTGGCAGCCCTGAAGGATGTTGCTGGTCTTCACCGTCCCCCTGCAGCCTATTCACAGGTACAACAGGATCTGGGACCCGGGCTTGCCCAGAGGAGGAACATCTCATGGCTCTCTTCCTCGGCAGAGCCCGATTCCGGAAAGGCACACGTCCGGCTCCTTGTCCCACACGGAAGGTGGCAGGCCGGAAAGATGTTGCTAGTCTTCACCGTCCCCCTGCAGCCTATTCAAAGGCACAACAGTATTCAGGACCCGGGCACGCCCAGAAGAGGAACATATCATGGCTCTCGTCCTCGGCAGAGCCTGATTCCGGAAAGGTACACGTCCGGCTCCTTGTCCCACACGGAAGGTGGCAGCCCTGAAAGATGTTGCTGGTCTTCACCGTCCCCCTGCAGCCTATTCACAGGCACAACAGGATCTGGGATACGGGCTTGCCCAGAGGAGGAAAATGTCATGGCTCTCGTCCTCAGCAGAACCTCTTTCGGAAACGGCACACATCCTGCAACTTGTCAGAAAAGTTTTACAGTTAGTTGTTAGGGTTAGGGTTAGGGTTAGGGTTGGGGTTAGGGTTAGGGTCAGGGTTAGGTTTAGGGTTAGGGCCATTAGGGTTAGGGTTAGGGTTAGGGGTTAGGGTTAGGGGTTAGGATTAGGGTTAGGGTTAGGTGTTAGGGTGAGTGTTAGGGTTAGGTGGTTAGGGTTACGGTTAGGGTTAGGGGTTAGGGTTAGGGTTAGAGTTAGGAGATAGGGTCCGGGTTAGGGTTACAGTTAGGGTTAGGGTTAGGGTTTAGGGTTAGGGTTAGTGTTAAGGGCTTAGGGTTAGGGTTAGGGTTAGGGTCGTTAGGGATGGGCTTAGGGTTAGGGTTAGGGGTTAGGGTTAGGGTTAGTGTCAGGGTTAGTCTCTCGTCCTCGGCAGAGCCTGTTTCCAAAAAGGCACACGTCCGGCTCCTTGTCCCACACGGAAGGTGGCAGCCCTGAAAGCTCTTGCTGGTCTTCACCGTCCCCCTGCAGCCTATACACAGGCACAACAGGATCTGGGACCCGGGCTTGCCCAGAGGAGGAACATCTCATTGCTCTCGTCCTCGGCAGTGCCTGATTCTGGAAAGGCACACGTCCGGCTCCGTGTCCCACACGGAAGGTGGCAGGCTGGAAAGATGTTGCTGGTCTTCACCGTCCCCCTGCAGCCTATTCACAGGCACAACAGGATCTGGGACCTGGGCTTGCCCAGAGGAGGAACATCTCATGGCTCTCGTCCTCGGCAGAGCCTGATTCCGGAAAGGCACACGTCCGGCTCCTTGTCCCACACGGAAGGTGGCAGCCCTGAAAGCTGTTGCTGGTCTTCACCGTCCCCCTGCAGCCTATTCACAGGCACAACAGGATCTGGGATACGGGCTTGCCCAGAGGAGGAGAATCTCATGGCTCTCGTCCTCAGCAGAACCTGTTTCGGAAACGGCACACATCCTGCAACTTGTCAGAAAAGGTTTACAGTTAGGGGTTAGGGTTAGGGTTGGGGTTAGGGTTAGGTTTAGGGGGTTAGGGTTAGGCTTAGGGTTAGGGTTAGGGTCAGGGTTAGGGTTAGGGTTAGGGCCATTAGGGTTAGGGTTAGGGTTAGGGGATAGGGTTAGGGTTAGGGTTAGGGGTTAGGGTTAGGGTTAGGGTTAGGGTCCATTAGGGTTAGGGTTAGGGTTAGGGGTTAGGGTTAGGGATTAGAGTTAGGGTTAGATTTAGGAGATAGGGTCCGGGTTAGGGTTACAGTTAGGGTTAGGGTTAGGGTTTAGGGTTAGGGTTAGTGTTAAGGGCTAAGAGTTAGGGTTAGGGTTAGGGTCGTTAGGGATGGGCTTAGGGTTAGGGTTAGGGGTTAGGGTTAGGGTTAGGGTCAGGGTTAGTCTCTCGTCCTCGGCAGAGCCTGTTTCCGAAAAGGCACACGTCCGGCTCCTTGTCCCACACGGAAGGTGGCAGCCCTTGAAGCTGTTGCTGGTCTTCACCGTCCCCCTGCAGCCTATTCACAGGTACAACAGGATCTGGGACCCGGGCTTGCCCAGAGGAGGAACATCTCATGGCTCTCGTCCTCGGCAGAGCCTGATTCCGGAAAAGCACAAGTACGGCTCATTGTCCCACACGGAAGGTGGCAGCCCTGAAAGCTGTTGCTGGTCTTCACCGTCCCCCTGCAGCCTATTCACAGGCACAACAGGATCTGGGACCCGGGCTTGCCCAGAGGAGGAACATCTCATGGGTCTCGTCCTTGGCAGGGCCTGTTTCCGAAAAGGCACACGTCCGGCTCCTTGTCCCACACGGAAGTTGGCACCCCTGAAGGATGTTGCTGGTCTTCACCGTCCCCCTGCAGCCTATTCACAGGCACAACAGGATCTGGGACCCGGGCTTGCCCAGAGGAGGAACATCTCATGGCTCTCGTCGTCGGCAGGGCCTCTTTTCGAAAAGGCACACGTCCGGCTCCTTGTCCCACACGGAAGGTGGCAGCCCTGAAAGCTGTTGCTGGTCTTCACCGTCCCCCTGCATCCTATTCACAGGCACAACAGGATTCAGGACCCGGGCATGCCCAGAGGAGGAACATCTCATGGCTCTCTTCCTCGGCAGAGCCCGATTCCGAAAATGCACACGTCCGGCTCCTTGTCCCACAAGGAAGGTGGCAGCCCTGAAAGATGTTGCTGGTCTTCACCGTCCCCCTGCAGCCTATTCACATGTACGACAGGATCTGGGACGCGGGCTTGCCCAGAGGAGGAACATCTCATGGCTCTCGTGCTCGGCAGAGCCTCTTCCCGAAAAGGCACACGTCCGGCTCCTTGTCCCACACGGAAGGTGGCAGCCCTGAAGGATGTTGCTGGTCTTCACCGTCCCCCTGCAGCCTATTCACAGGTACAACAGGATCTGGGACCCGGGCTTGCCCAGAGGAGGAACATCTCATGGCTCTCTTCCTCGGCAGAGCCCGATTCCGGAAAGGCACACGTCCGGCTCCTTGTCCCACACGGAAGGTGGCAGGCCGGAAAGATGTTGCTAGTCTTCACCGTCCCCCTGCAGCCTATTCAAAGGCACAACAGTATTCAGGACCCGGGCACGCCCAGAAGAGGAACATATCATGGCTCTCGTCCTCGGCAGAGCCTGATTCCGGAAAGGTACACGTCCGGCTCCTTGTCCCACACGGAAGGTGGCAGCCCTGAAAGATGTTGCTGGTCTTCACCGTCCCCCTGCAGCCTATTCACAGGCACAACAGGATCTGGGATACGGGCTTGCCCAGAGGAGGAAAATGTCATGGCTCTCGTCCTCAGCAGAACCTCTTTCGGAAACGGCACACATCCTGCAACTTGTCAGAAAAGATTTACAGTTAGTTGTTAGGGTTAGGGTTAGGGTTAGGGTTGGGGTTAGGGTTAGGGTCAGGGTTAGGTTTAGGGTTAGGGCCATTAGGGTTAGGGTTAGGGTTAGGGGTTAGGGTTAGGGGTTAGGATTAGGGTTAGGGTTAGGTGTTAGGGTGAGTGTTAGGGTTAGGTGGTTAGGGTTACGGTTAGGGTTAGGGGTTAGGGTTAGGGTTAGAGTTAGGAGATAGGGTCCGGGTTAGGGTTACAGTTAGGGTTAGGGTTAGGGTTTAGGGTTAGGGTTAGTGTTAAGGGCTTAGGGTTAGGGTTAGGGTTAGGGTCGTTAGGGATGGGCTTAGGGTTAGGGTTAGGGGTTAGGGTTAGGGTTAGTGTCAGGGTTAGTCTCTCGTCCTCGGCAGAGCCTGTTTCCAAAAAGGCACACGTCCGGCTCCTTGTCCCACACGGAAGGTGGCAGCCCTGAAAGCTGTTGCTGGTCTTCACCGTCCCCCTGCAGCCTATTCACAGGCACAACAGGATCTGGGGCCGGGGCTTGCCCAGAGGAGGAACATCTCATTGCTCTCGTCCTCGGCAGTGCCTGATTCTGGAAAGGCACACGTCCGGCTCCGTGTCCCACACGGAAGGTGGCAGGCTGGAAAGATGTTGCTGGTCTTCACCGTCCCCCTGCAGCCTATTCACAGGCACAACAGGATCTGGGACCTGGGCTTGCCCAGAGGAGGAACATCTCATGGCTCTCGTCCTCGGCAGAGCCTGATTCCGGAAAGGCACACGTCCGGCTCCTTGTCCCACACGGAAGGTGGCAGCCCTGAAAGCTGTTGCTGGTCTTCACCGTCCCCCTGCAGCCTATTCACAGGCACAACAGGATCTGGGATACGGGCTTGCCCAGAGGAGGAGAATCTCATGGCTCTCGTCCTCAGCAGAACCTGTTTCGGAAACGGCACACATCCTGCAACTTGTCAGAAAAGGTTTACAGTTAGGGGTTAGGGTTAGGGTTGGGGTTAGGGTTAGGTTTAGGGGGTTAGGGTTAGGCTTAGGGTTAGGGTTAGGGTCAGGGTTAGGGTTAGGGTTAGGGCCATTAGGGTTAGGGTTAGGGTTAGGGGATAGGGTTAGGGTTAGGGTTAGGGGTTAGGGTTAGGGTTAGGGTTAGGGTCCATTAGGGTTAGGGTTAGGGTTAGGGGTTAGGGTTAGGGATTAGGGTTAGGGTTAGAGTTAGGAGATAGGGTCCGGGTTAGGGTTACAGTTAGGGTTAGGGTTAGGGTTTAGGGTTAGGGTTAGTGTTAAGGGCTCAGGGTTAGGGTTAGGGTTAGGGTCGTTAGGGATGGGCTTAGGGTTAGGGTTAGTGGTTAGGGTTAGGGTTAGGGTCAGGGTTAGTCTCTCGTCCTCGGCAGAGCCTGTTTCCGAAAAGGCACACGTCCGGCTCCTTGTCCCACACGGAAGGTGGCAGCCCTGAAAGCTGTTGCTGGTCTTCACCGTCCCCCTGCAGCTTATTCACAGGTACAACAGGATCTGGGACCCGGGCTTGCCCAGAGGAGGAACATCTCATGGCTCTCGTCCTCGGCAGAGCCTGATTCCGGAAAAGCACAAGTACGGCTCATTGTCCCACACGGAAGGTGGCAGCCCTGAAAGCTGTTGCTGGTCTTCACCGTCCCCCTGCAGCCTATTCACAGGCACAACAGTATCTGGGACCCGGGCTTGCCCAGAGGAGGAACATCTCATGGCTCTCGTCCTTGGCAGGGCCTGTTTCCGAAAAGGCACACGTCCGGCTCCTTGTCCCACACGGAAGTTGGCACCCCTGAAGGATGTTGCTGGTCTTCACCGTCCCCCTGCAGCCTATTCACAGGCACAACAGGATCTGGGACCCGGGCTTGCCCAGAGGAGGAATATCTCATGGCTCTCGTCCTCGGCAGGGCCTCTTTTCGAAAAGGCACACGTCCGGCTCCTTGTCCCACACGGAAGGTGGCAGCCCTGAAAGATGTTGCTGGTCTTCACCGTCCCCCTGCAGCTTATTCACAGGTACAACAGGATCTGGGACCCGGGCTTGCCCAGAGGAGGAACATCTCATGGCTCTCGTCCTCGGCAGAGCCTGATTCCGGAAAAGCACAAGTACGGCTCATAGTCCCACACGGAAGGTGGCAGCCCTGAAAGCTGTTGCTGGTCTTCACCATCCCCCTGCAGCCTATTCACAGGCACAACAGGATCTGGGATACGGGCTTGCCCAGAGGAGGAAAATGTCATGGTTCTCGTCCTCAGCAGAACCTCTTTCGGAAACGGCACACATCCTGCAACTTGTCAGAAAAGATTTACAGTTAGGGGTTAGGGTTAGGGTTAGGGTTAGGGTTGGGGTTAGGGTTAGGGTTAGGGTTAGGGTTAGGGGGTCAGGGTTAGGCTTAGGGTTAGGGTTAGGGTCAGGGTCAGGGTTAGGGGTAGGGCCATTAGGGTTAGGGTTAGCGTTAGGGGTTAGGGTTAGGGTTAGGGTTAGGGTCCATTAGGGTTAGGGTTAGGGTTAGGGGTTAGGGTTAGGGGTTAGGATTAGGGTTAGGGTTAGGTGTTAGGGTGAGTGTTAGGGTTAGGTGGTTAGGGTTACGGTTAGGGTTAGGGGTTAGGGTTAGGGTTAGAGTTAGGAGATAGGGTCCGGGTTAGGGTTACAGTTAGGGTTAGGGTTAGGGTTTAGGGTTAGGGTTAGTGTTAAGGGCTAAGAGTTAGGGTTAGGGTTAGGGTCGTTAGGGATGGGCTTAGGGTTAGGGTTAGGGGTTAGGGTTAGGGTTAGGGTCAGGGTTAGTCTCTCGTCCTCGGCAGAGCCTGTTTCCAAAAAGGCACACGTCCGGCTCCTTGTCCCACACGGAAGGTGGCAGCCCTGAATGCTGTTGCTGGTCTTCACCGTCCCCCTGCATCCTATTCACAGGCACAACAGGATTCAGGACCCGGGCATGCCCAGAGGAGGAACATCTCATGGCTCTCGTGCTCGGCAGAGCCTCTTCCCGAAAAGGCACACGTCCGGCTCCTTGTCCCACACGGAAGGTGGCAGCCCTGAAGGATGTTGCTGGTCTTCACCGTCCCCCTGCAGCCTATTCACAGGTACAACAGGATCTGGGACCCGGGCTTGCCCAGAGGAGGAACATCTCATGGCTCTCTTCCTCGGCAGAGCCCGATTCCGGAAAGGCACACGTCCGGCTCCTTGTCCCACACGGAAGGTGGCAGGCCGGAAAGATGTTGCTAGTCTTCACCGTCCCCCTGCAGCCTATTCAAAGGCACAACAGTATTCAGGACCCGGGCACGCCCAGAAGAGGAACATCTCATGGCTCTCTTCCTCGGCAGAGCCTGATTCCGGAAAGGTACACGTCCGGCTCCTTGTCCCACACGGAAGGTGGCAGCCCTGAAAGATGTTGCTGGTCTTCACCGTCCCCCTGCAGCCTATTCACAGGCACAACAGGATCTGGGATACGGGCTTGCCCAGAGGAGGAAAATGTCATGGCTCTCGTCCTCAGCAGAACCTCTTTCGGAAACGGCACACATCCTGCAACTTGTCAGAAAAGATTTACAGTTAGTTGTTAGGGTTAGGGTTAGGGTTAGGGTTGGGGTTAGGGTTAGGGTCAGGGTTAGGTTTAGGGTTAGGGCCATTAGGGTTAGGGTTAGGGTTAGGGGTTAGGGTTAGGGGTTAGGATTAGGGTTAGGGTTAGGTGTTAGGGTGAGTGTTA
>NW_026061137.1:875000-885000 GCF_929443795.1 Astur gentilis
TATTCACAGGCACAACAGGATTCAGGACCCGGGCATGCCCAGAGGAGGAACATCTCATGGCTCTCGTGCTCGGCAGAGCCTCTTCCCGAAAAGGCACACGTCCGGCTCCTTGTCCCACACGGAAGGTGGCAGCCCTGAAGGATGTTGCTGGTCTTCACCGTCCCCCTGCAGCCTATTCACAGGTACAACAGGATCTGGGACCCGGGCACGCCCAGAAGAGGAACATATCATGGCTCTCGTCCTCGGCAGAGCCTGATTCCGGAAAGGTACACGTCCGGCTCCTTGTCCCACACGGAAGGTGGCAGCCCTGAAAGCTGTTGCTGGTCTTCACCGTCCCCCTGCAGCCTATTCACAGGCACAACAGGATCTGGGATACGGGCTTGCCCAGAGGAGGAAAATGTCATGGCTCTCGTCCTCAGCAGAACCTCTTTCGGAAACGGCACACATCCTGCAACTTGTCAGAAAAGATTTACAGTTAGTTGTTAGGGTTAGGGTTAGGGTTAGGGTTGGGGTTAGGGTTAGGGTCAGGGTTAGGTTTAGGGTTAGGGCCATTAGGGTTAGGGTTAGGGTTAGGGGTTAGGGTTAGGGGTTAGGATTAGGGTTAGGGTTAGGTGTTAGGGTGAGTGTTAGGGTTAGGTGGTTAGGGTTACGGTTAGGGTTAGGGGTTAGGGTTAGGGTTAGAGTTAGGAGATAGGGTCCGGGTTAGGGTTACAGTTAGGGTTAGGGTTAGGGTTTAGGGTTAGGGTTAGTGTTAAGGGCTTAGGGTTAGGGTTAGGGTTAGGGTCGTTAGGGATGGGCTTAGGGTTAGGGTTAGGGGTTAGGGTTAGGGTTAGGGTCAGGGTTAGTCTCTCGTCCTCGGCAGAGCCTGTTTCCAAAAAGGCACACGTCCGGCTCCTTGTCCCACATGGAAGGCGGCAGCCCTGAAAGCTCTTGCTGGTCTTCACCGTCCCCCTGCAGCCTATTCACAGGCACAACAGGATCTGGGGCCGGGGCTTGCCCAGAGGAGGAACATCTCATTGCTCTCGTCCTCGGCAGTGCCTGATTCTGGAAAGGCACACGTCCGGCTCCGTGTCCCACACGGAAGGTGGCAGGCTGGAAAGATGTTGCTGGTCTTCACCGTCCCCCTGCAGCCTATTCACAGGCACAACAGGATCTGGGATACGGGCTTGCCCAGAGGAGGAGAATCTCATGGCTCTCGTCCTCAGCAGAACCTGTTTCGGAAACGGCACACATCCTGCAACTTGTCAGAAAAGGTTTACAGTTAGGGGTTAGGGTTAGGGTTAGGGTTAGGTTTGGGGTTAGGGTTAGGGTTAGGGTTAGGTTTAGGGGGTTAGGGTTAGGCTTAGGGTTAGGGTTAGGGTCAGGGTTAGGGTTAGGGTTAGGGCCATTAGGGTTAGGGTTAGGGTTAGGGGATAGGGTTAGGGTTAGGGTTAGGGGTTAGGGTTAGGGTTAGGGTTAGGGTCCATTAGGGTTAGGGTTAGGGTTAGGGGTTAGGGTTGGGGATTAGGGTTAGGGTTAGAGTTAGGAGATAGGGTCCGGGTTAGGGTTACAGTTAGGGTTAGGGTTAGGGTTAGTGGTTAGGGTTAGGGTTAGGGTCAGGGTTAGTCTCTCGTCCTCGGCAGAGCCTGTTTCCGAAAAGGCACAGGTCCGGCTCCTTGTCCCACACGGAAGGTGGCAGCCCTGAAAGCTGTTGCTGGTCTTCACCGTCCCCCTGCAGCCTATTCACAGGCACAACAGGATCTGGGACCCGGGCTTGCCCAGAGGAGGAACATCTCATGGCTCTCGTCCTTGGCAGGGCCTGTTTCCGAAAAGGCACACGTCCGGCTCCTTGTCCCACACGGAAGGTGGCACCCCTGAAGGATGTTGCTGGTCTTCACCGTCCCCCTGCAGCCAATTCACAGGCACAACAGGATCTGGGACCCGGGCTTGCCCAGAGGAGGAACATCTCATGGCTCTCGTCCTCGGCAGGGCCTCTTTTCGAAAAGGCACACATCCGGCTCCTTGTCCCACACGGAAGGTGGCAGCCCTGAAAGCTGTTGCTGGTCTTCACCGTCCCCCTGCAGCCTATTCACAGGTACAACAGCATTCAGGACCTGGGCTTGCCCAGAGGAGGAACATATCATGGCTCTCGTCCTCGGCAGAGCCTACTTCTGAAAAGTCACACGTCTGGCTCCTTGTCCGACACGGAAGGTGGTAGGCCGGAAAGATGTTGCTGGTCTTCACCGTCCCCCTGCAGCTTATTCACAGGTACAACAGGATTCAGGACCCGAGCTTGCCCAGAGGAGGAACATCTCATGGCTCTCGTCCTCGGCAGAGCCTGATTCCGGAAAGGCACACGTCCGGCTCCTTGTCCCACACGGAAGGTGGCAGACCTGAAAGCTGTTGCTGGTCTTCACCGTCCCCCTGCATCCTATTCACAGGCACAACAGGATTCAGGACCCGGGCATGCCCAGAGGAGGAACATCTCATGGCTCTCTTCCTCGGCTGAGCCCGATTCCGAAAAGGCACACGTCCGGCTCCTTGTCCCACAGGGAGGGTGACAGCCCTGAAGGATGTTGCTGGTCTTCACCGTCCCCCTGCAGCCTATTCACAGGCACAACAGGATCTGGGACCCGGGCTTGCCCAGAGGAGGAACATCTCATGGCTCTCGTCCTCGGCAGAGCCCGATTCCGGAAAGGCACACGTCCGGCTCCTTGTCCCACACGGACGGTGGCAGCCCTGAAAGATGTTGCTGGTCTTCACCGTCCCCCTGCAGCCTATTCACAGGCACAACAGGATCTGGGATACGGGCTTGTCCAGAGGAGGAAAATGTCATGGCTCTCGTCCTCAGCAGAACTTCTTTCGGAAACGGCACACATCCTGCAACTTGTCAGAAAAGATTTACAGTTAGTGGTTAGGGTTAGGGTTAGGGTTAGGGTTGGGGTTAGGGTTAGGGTTAGGGTTAGGGTTAGGGGGTCAGGGTTAGGCTTAGGGTTAGGGTTAGGGTCAGGGTTAGGGTTAGGGTTAGGGCCATTAGGGTTAGGGTTAGGGTTAGGGGTTAGGGTTAGGGTTAGGGTTAAGGGTTAGGGTTAGGGTTAGGGTTAGGGTGCATTAGGGTTAGGGTTAGGGTTAGGGGTTAGGGTTAGGGGTTAGGATTAGGGTTAGGGTTAGGTGTTAGGGTGAGTGTTAGGGTTAGGTGGTTAGGGTTACGGTTAGGGTTAGGGGTTAGGGTTAGGGTTAGATTTAGGAGATAGGGTCAGGCTTAGGGTTACAGATAGGGTTAGGGTTAGGGTTTAGGGTTAGGGTTAGTGTTAAGGGCTTAGGGTTAGGGTTAGGGTTAGGGTCGTTAGGGATGGGCTTAGGGATAGGGTTAGGGGTTAGGGTTAGGGTTAGGGTCAGGGTTAGTCTCTCGTCCTCAGCAGAGCCTGTTTCCAAAAAGGCACACGTCCGGCTCCTTGTCCCACACGGAAGGTGGCAGCCCTGAAAGCTCTTGCTGGTCTTCACCATCCCCCTGCAGCCTATTCACAGGCACAACAGGATCTGGGACCCGGGCTTGCCCAGAGGAGGAACATCTCATGGCTCTCGTCCTCGGCAGGGCCTCTTTTCGAAAAGGCACACGTCCGGCTCCTTCTCCCACACGGAAGGTGGCAGCCCTGAAAGATGTTGCTGGTCTTCACCGTCCCCCTGCAGCTTATTCACAGGTACAACAGGATCTGGGACCCGGGCTTGCCCAGAGGAGGAACATCTCATGGCTCTCGTCCTCGGCAGAGCCTGATTCCGGAAAAGCACAAGTACGGCTCATTGTCCCACACGGAAGGTGGCAGCCCTGAAAGCTGTTGCTGGTCTTCACCATCCCCCTGCAGCCTATTCACAGGCACAACAGGATCTGGGATACGGGCTTGCCCAGAGGAGGAAAATGTCATGGTTCTCGTCCTCAGCAGAACCTCTTTCGGAAACGGCACACATCCTGCAACTTGTCAGAAAAGATTTACAGTTAGGGGTTAGGGTTAGGGTTAGGGTTAGGGTTGGGGTTAGGGTTAGGGTTAGGGTTAGGGTTAGGGTTAGGGGGTCAGGGTTAGGCTTAGGGTTAGGGTTAGGGTCAGGGTCAGGGTTAGGGGTAGGGCCATTAGGGTTAGGGTTAGGGTTAGGGGTTAGGGTTAGGGTTAGGGTTAGGGTCCATTAGGGTTAGGGTTAGGGTTAGGGGTTAGGGTTAGGGGTTAGGATTAGGGTTAGGGTTAGGTGTTAGGGTGAGTGTTAGGGTTAGGTGGTTAGGGTTACGGTTAGGGTTAGGGGTTAGGGTTAGGGTTAGAGTTAGGAGATAGGGTCCGGGTTAGGGTTACAGTTAGGGTTAGGGTTAGGGTTTAGGGTTAGGGTTAGTGTTAAGGGCTTAGGGTTAGGGTTAGGGTTAGGGTCGTTAGGGATGGGCTTAGGGTTAGGGTTAGGGGTTAGGGTTAGGGTTAGGGTCAGGGTTAGTCTCTCGTCCTCGGCAGAGCCTGTTTCCGAAAAGGCACACGTCCGGCTCCGTGTCCCACACGGAAGGTGGCAGGCTGGAAAGATGTTGCTGGTCTTCACCGTCCCCCTGCAGCCTATTCACAGGCACAACAGGATCTGGGACCCGGGCTTGCCCAGAGGAGGAACATCTCATGTCTCTCGTCCTCGGCAGGGCCTGTTTCCGAAAAGGCACACGTCCGGCTCCTTGTCCCACACGGAAGGTGGCAGCCCTGAAGGATGTTGCTGGTCTTCACCGTCCCCCTGCAGCCTATTCACAGGTACAACAGGATCTGGGACCGGGGCTTGCCCAGAGTAGGAACATCTCATGGCTCTCGTCCTCGGCAGAGCCTGATTCCGGAAAGGCACACGTCCGGCTCCTTGTCCCACACGGAAGGTGGCAGCCCTGAAAGCTGTTGCTGGTCTTCACCATCCCCCTGCAGCCTATTCACAGGCACAACAGGATCTGGGATACGGTCTTGCCCAGAGGAGGAAAATCTCATGGCTCTCGTCCTCAGCAGAACCTGTTTCGGAACCGGCACACATCCTGCAACTTGTCAGAAAAGGTTTACAGTTAGGGGTTAGGGTTAGGGTTAGGGTTAGGGTTAGGGTTAGGGAAAGGGTTAGGGTTAGGGTTAGGGTTAGGGGTTAGGGTTAGGGTTAGGGTTAGGGGGTTAGGGTTAGGCTTAGGGTTAGGGTTAGGGTCAGGGTTAGGGTTAGGGTTAGGGCCATTAGGGTTAGGGTTAGGGTTAGGGGTTAGGGATAGGGGTTAGGGTTAGGGTTAGGATTAGGGTCCATTAGGGTTAGGGTTAGGGTTAGGGGTTAGGATTAGGGTTAGGGTTAGGTGTTAGGGTGAGTGTTAGGGTTAGGTGGTTAGGGTTACGGTTAGGGTTAGGGGTTAGGGTTAGTGTTAGAGTTAGGAGATAGGGTCAGGCTTAGGGTTACAGTTAGGGTTAGGGTTAGGGTTTAGGGTTAGGGTTAGTGTTAAGGGCTTAGGGTTAGGGTTAGGGTTAGGGTCGTTAGGGATGGGCTTAGGGTTAGGGTTAGGGGTTAGGGTTAGGGTTAGGGTCAGGGTTAGTCTCTCGTCCTCGGCAGAGCCTGTTTCCGAAAAGGCACACGTCCGGCTCCTTTTCCCACACGGAAGGTGGCAGCCCTGAAAGCTGTTGCTGGTCTTCACCGTCCCCCTGCAGCTTATTCACAGGTACAACAGGATCTGGGACCCGGGCTTGCCCAGAGGAGGAACATCTCATGGCTCTCGTCCTCGGCAGATCCTGATTCCGGAAAGGCACAAGTACGGCTCCTTGTCCCACACGGAAGGTGGCAGGCCAGAAAGATGTTGCTGGTCTTCACCGTCCCCCTGCAGCCTATTCACAGGCACAACAGGATCTGGGACCCGGGCTTGCCCAGAGGAGGAACATCTCATGGCTCTCGTCCTCGGCAGTGCCTAATTCTGGAAAGGCACACGTCCGGCTCCGTGTCCCACACGGAAGGTGGCAGGCTGGAAAGATGTTGCTGGTCTTCAGCGTCCCCCTGCAGCCTATTCACAGGCACAACAGGATTAAGGACCCGGGCTTGCCCAGAGGAGGAACATCTCATGGCTCTCGTCCTCAGCAGAGCCTGATTCCGGAAAGGTACACGTCCGGCTCCTTGTCCCACACGGAAGGTGGCAGCCCTGAAAGATGTTGCTGGTCTTCACCGTCCCCCTGCAGCCTATTCACAGGCACAACAGGATCTGGGATACGGGCTTGCCCAGAGGAGGAAAATTTCATGGCTCTCGTCCTCAGCAGAACCTCTTTCGGAAACGGCACACATCCTGCAACTTGTCAGAAAAGATTTACAGTTAGGGGTTAGGGTTAGGGTTAGGGTTAGGGTTGGGGTTAGGGTTAGGGTTAGGGTTAGGGTTAGGGGGTCAGGGTTAGGCTTAGGGTTAGGGTTAGGGTCAGGGTTAGGGTTAGGGTTAGGGCCATTAGGGTTAGGGTTAGGGTTAGGGGTTAGGGTTAGGGTTAGGGTTAGGGGTTAGGGTTAGGGTTAGGTTTAGGGTCCATTAGGGTTAGGGTTAGGGTTAGGGGTTAGGGTTAGGGGTTAGGATTAGGGTTAGGGTTAGGTGTTAGGGTGAGTGTTAGGGTTAGGTGGTTAGGGTTACGGTTAGGGTTAGGGGTTAGGGTTAGTGTTAGAGTTAGGAGATAGGGTCCGGGTTAGGGTTACAGTTAGGGTTAGGGTTAGGGTTTAGGGTTAGGGTTAGTGTTAAGGGCTAAGAGTTAGGGTTAGGGTTAGGGTCGTTAGGGATGGGCTTAGGGTTAGGGTTAGGGGTTAGGGTTAGGGTTAGGGTCAGGGTTAGTCTCTCGTCCTCGGCAGAGCCTGTTTCCAAAAAGGCACACGTCCGGCTCCTTGTCCCACACGGAAGGTGGCAGCCCTGAAAGCTGTTGCTGGTCTTCACCGTCCCCCTGCATCCTATTCACAGGCACAACAGGATTCAGGACCCGGGCATGCCCAGAGGAGGAACATCTCATGGCTCTCTTCCTCGGCAGAGCCCGATTCCGAAAAGGCACACGTCCGGCTCCTTGTCCCACAAGGAAGGTGGCAGCCCTGAAAGATGTTGCTGGTCTTCACCGTCCCCCTGCAGCCTATTCACATGTACGACAGGATCTGGGACGCGGGCTTGCCCAGAGGAGGAACATCTCATGGCTCTCGTGCTCGGCAGAGCCTCTTCCCGAAAAGGCACACGTCCGGCTCCTTGTCCCACACGGAAGGTGGCAGCCCTGAAGGATGTTGCTGGTCTTCACCGTCCCCCTGCAGCCTATTCACAGGTACAACAGGATCTGGGACCTGGGCTTGCCCAGAGGAGGAACATCTCATGGCTCTGTTCCTCGGCAGAGCCCGATTCCGGAAAGGCACACGTCCGGCTCCTTGTCCCACACGGAAGGTGGCAGGCCGGAAAGATGTTGCTAGTCTTCACCGTCCCCCTGCAGCCTATTCAAAGGCACAACAGTATTCAGGACCCGGGCACGCCCAGAAGAGGAACATATCATGGCTCTCGTCCTCGGCAGAGCCTGATTCCGGAAAGGTACACGTCCGGCTCCTTGTCCCACACGGAAGGTGGCAGCCCTGAAAGATGTTGCTGGTCTTCACCGTCCCCCTGCAGCCTATTCACAGGCACAACAGGATCTGGGATACGGGCTTGCCCAGAGGAGGAAAATGTCATGGCTCTCGTCCTCAGCAGAACCTCTTTCGGAAACGGCACACATCCTGCAACTTGTCAGAAAAGATTTACAGTTAGTTGTTAGTGTTAGGGTTAGGGTTAGGGTTGGGGTTAGGGTTAGGGTCAGGGTTAGGTTTAGGGTTAGGGCCATTAGGGTTAGGGTTAGGGTTAGGGGGTAGGGTTAGGGTTAGGGTTAGGGTCCATTAGGGTTAGGGTTAGGGTTAGGGGTTAGGGTTAGGGGTTAGGATTAGGGTTAGGGTTAGGTGTTAGGGTGAGTGTTAGGGTTAGGTGGTTAGGGTTACGGTTAGGGTTAGGGGTTAGGGTTAGGGTTAGAGTTAGGAGATAGGGTCCGGGTTAGGGTTACAGTTAGGGATAGGGTTAGGGTTTAGGGTTAGGGTTAGTGTTAAGGGCTTAGGGTTAGGGTTAGGGTTAGGGTCGTTAGGGATGGGCTTAGGGTTAGGGTTAGGGGTTAGGGTTAGGGTTAGGGTCAGGGTTAGTCTCTCGTCCTCGGCAGAGCCTGTTTCCAAAAAGGCACACGTCCGGCTCCTTGTCCCACACGGAAGGTGGCAGCCCTGAAAGCTCTTGCTGGTCTTCACCGTCCCCCTGCAGCCTATTCACAGGCACAACAGGATCTGGGGCCGGGGCTTGCCCAGAGGAGGAACATCTCATTGCTCTCGTCCTCGGCAGTGCCTGATTCTGGAAAGGCACACGTCCGGCTCCGTGTCCCACACGGAAGGTGGCAGGCTGGAAAGATGTTGCTGGTCTTCACCGTCCCCCTGCAGCCTATTCACAGGCACAACAGTATCTGGGACCTGGGCTTGCCCAGAGGAGGAACATCTGATGGCTCTCGTCCTCGGCAGAGCCTGATTCCGGAAAGGCACACGTCCGGCTCCTTGTCCCACACGGAAGGTCGCAGCCCTGAAAGCTGTTGCTGGTCTTCACCGTCCCCCTGCAGCCTATTCACAGGCACAACAGGATCTGGGATACGGGCTTGCCCAGAGGAGGAGAATCTCATGGCTCTCGTCCTCAGCAGAACCTGTTTCGGAAACGGCACACATCCTGCAACTTGTCAGAAAAGGTTTACAGTTAGGGGTTAGGGTTAGGGTTAGGGTTAGGGTTGGGGTTAGGGTTAGGGTTAGGGTTAGGTTTAGGGGGTTAGGGTTAGGCTTAGGGTTAGGGTTAGGGTTAGGGGTTAGGGTTAGGGTTAGGGCCATTAGGGTTAGGGTTAGGGTTAGGGGATAGGGTTCGGGTTAGGGTTAGGGGTTAGGGTTAGGGTTAGGGTTAGGGTCCATTAGGGTTAGGGTTAGGGTTAGGGGTTAGGGTTAGGGGTTAGGGTTAGGGTTAGAGTTAGGAGATAGGGTCCGGGTTAGGGTTACAGTTAGGGTTAGGGTTACGGTTTAGGGTTAGGGTTAGTGTTAAGGGCTCAGGGTTAGGGTTAGGGTTAGGGTCGTTAGGGATGGGCTTAGGGTTAGGGTTAGTGGTTAGGGTTAGGGTTAGGGTCAGGGTTAGTCTCTCGTCCTCGGCAGAGCCTGTTTCCGAAAAGGCACACGTCCGGCTCCTTGTCCCACACGGAAGGTGGCAGCCCTGAAAGCTGTTGCTGGTCTTCACCGTCCCCCTGCAGCTTATTCACAGGTACAACAGGATCTGGGACCCGGGCTTGCCCAGAGGAGGAACATCTCATGGCTCTCGTCCTCGGCAGAGCCTGATTCCGGAAAAGCACAAGTACGGCTCCTTGTCCCACACGGAAGGTGGCAGCCCTGAAAGCTGTTGCTGGTCTTCACCGTCCCCCTGCAGCCTATTCACAGGCACAACAGGATCTGGGACCCGGGCTTGCCCAGAGGAGGAACATCTCATGGCTCTCGTCCTTGGCAGGGCCTGTGTCCGAAAAGGCACACGTCCGGCTCCTTGTCCACACGGAAGGTGGCAGCCCTGAAGGATGTTGCTGGTCTTCACCGTCCCCCTGCAGCCTATTCACAGGCACAACAGGATCTGGGACCCGGGCATGCCCAGAGGAGGAACATCTCATGGCTCTCGTCCTCGGCAGAGTCTGATTCCGAAAAGGCACACGTCCGACTCCTTGTCCCACAAGGAAGGTGGCAGCCCTGAAAGCTGTTGCTGGTCTTCACCGGCCCCCTGCAGCCTATTCACAGGCACAACAGGATCTGGGACCCGGGCTTGCCCAGAGGAGGAACATCTCATGGCTCTCGTCCACGGCAGAGCCTATTTCCGAAAAGGCACAAGTCCGGCTCCTTGTCCCACACGGAAGGTGGCAGGCCGGAAAGATGTTGCTGGTCTTCACCGTCCCCCTGCAGCCTATTCAAAGGCACAACAGTA
>NW_026061137.1:895000-911000 GCF_929443795.1 Astur gentilis
GGAGGAACATCTCATGGCTCTCGTCCTCGGCAGAGCCTGATTCCGGAAAGGCACAAGTACGGCTCCTTGTCCCACACGGAAGGTGGCAGGCCAGAAAGATGTTGCTGGTCTTCACCGTCCCCCTGCAGCCTATTCACAGGCACAACAGGATCTGGGACCCGGGCTTGCCCAGAGGAGGAACATCTCATGGCTCTCGTCCTCGGCAGTGCCTAATTCTGGAAAGGCACACGTCCGGCTCCGTGTCCCACACGGAAGGTGGCAGGCTGGAAAGATGTTGCTGGTCTTCACCGTCCCCCTGCAGCCTATTCACAGGCACAACAGGATTCAGGACCCGGGCTTGCCCAGAGGAGGAACATCTCATGGCTCTCGTCCTCAGCAGAGCCTGATTCCGGAAAGGTACACGTCCGGCTCCTTGTCCCACACGGAAGGTGGCAGCCCTGAAAGATGTTGCTGGTCTTCACCGTCCCCCTGCAGCCTATTCACAGGCACAACAGGATCTGGGATACGGGCTTGCCCAGAGGAGGAAAATGTCATGGTTCTCGTCCTCAGCAGAACCTCTTTCGGAAACGGCACACATCCTGCAACTTGTCAGAAAAGATTTACAGTTAGGGGTTAGGGTTAGGATTAGGGTTGGGGTTAGGGTTAGGGTTAGGGTTAGGGTTAGGGGGTCAGGGTTAGGCTTAGGGTTAGGGTTAGGGTCAGGGTTAGGGTTAGGGTTAGGGCCATTAGGGTTAGGGTTAGGGTTAGGGGTTAGGGTTAGGGTTAGGGTTAGGGGTTAGGGTTAGGGTTAGGGTTAGGGTCCATTAGGGTTAGGGTTAGGGTTAGGGGTTAGGGTTAGGGGTTAGGATTAGGGTTAGGGTTAGGTGTTAGGGTGAGTGTTAGGGTTAGGTGGTTAGGGTTACGGTTAGGGTTAGGGGTTAGGGTTAGGGTTAGAGTTAGGAGATAGGGTCCGGGTTAGGGTTACAGTTAGGGTTAGGGTTAGGGTTTATGGTTAGGGTTAGTGTTAAGGGCTAAGAGTTAGGGTTAGGGTTAGGGTCGTTAGGGATGGGCTTAGGGTTAGGGTTAGGGGTTAGGGTTAGGGTTAGGGTCAGGGTTAGTCTCTCGTCCTCGGCAGAGCCTGTTTCCAAAAAGGCACACGTCCGGCTCCTTGTCCCACACGGAAGGTGGCAGCCCTGAAAGCTGTTGCTGGTCTTCACCGTCCCCCTGCATCCTATTCACAGGCACAACAGGATTCAGGACCCGGGCATGCCCAGAGGAGGAACATCTCATGGCTCTCTTCCTCGGCAGAGCCCGATTCCGAAAATGCACACGTCCGGCTCCTTGTCCCACAAGGAAGGTGGCAGCCCTGAAAGATGTTGCTGGTCTTCACCGTCCCCCTGCAGCCTATTCACATGTACGATAGGATCTGGGACGCGGGCTTGCCCAGAGGAGGAACATCTCATGGCTCTCGTGCTCGGCAGAGCCTGTTTCCAAAAAGGCACACGTCCGGCTCCTTGTCCCACACGGAAGGTGGCAGCCCTGAAGGATGTTGCTGGTCTTCACCGTCCCCCTGCAGCCTATTCACAGGTACAACAGGATCTGGGACCCGGGCTTGCCCAGAGGAGGAACATCTCATGGCTCTCGTCCTCGGCAGAGCCCGATTCCGGAAAGGCACACGTCCGGCTCCTTGTCCCACACGGAAGGTGGCAGGCCGGAAAGATGTTGCTAGTCTTCACCGTCCCCCTGCAGCCTATTCAAAGGCACAACAGTATTCAGGACCCGGGCACGCCCAGAAGAGGAACATATCATGGCTCTCGTCCTCGGCAGAGCCTGATTCCGGAAAGGTACACGTCCGGCTCCTTGTCCCACACGGAAGGTGGCAGCCCTGAAAGATGTTGCTGGTCTTCACCGTCCCCCTGCAGCCTATTCACAGGCACAACAGGATCTGGGATACGGGCTTGCCCAGAGGAGGAAAATGTCATGGCTCTCGTCCTCAGCAGAACCTCTTTCGGAAACGGCACACATCCTGCAACTTGTCAGAAAAGATTTCCAGTTAGTTGTTAGTGTTAGGGTTAGGGTTAGGGTTGGGGTTAGGGTTAGGGTCAGGGTTAGGTTTAGGGTTAGGGCCATTAGGGTTAGGGTTAGGGTTAGGGGTTAGGGTTAGGGTTAGGGTTAGGGTCCATTAGGGTTAGGGTTAGGGTTAGGGGTTAGGGTTAGGGGTTAGGATTAGGGTTAGGGTTAGGTGTTAGGGTGAGTGTTAGGGTTAGGTGGTTAGGGTTACGGTTAGGGTTAGGGGTTAGGGTTAGGGTTAGAGTTAGGAGATAGGGTCCGGGTTAGGGTTACAGTTAGGGTTAGGGTTAGGGTTTAGGGTTAGGGTTAGTGTTAAGGGCTTAGGGTTAGGGTTAGGGTTAGGGTCGTTAGGGATGGGCTTAGGGTTAGGGTTAGGGGTTAGGGTTAGGGTTAGGGTCAGGGTTAGTCTCTCGTCCTCGGCAGAGCCTGTTTCCAAAAAGGCACACGTCCGGCTCCTTGTCCCACACGGAAGGTGGCAGCCCTGAAAGCTCTTGCTGGTCTTCACCGTCCCCCTGCAGCCTATTCACAGGTACAACAGGATCTGGGACCGGGGCTTGCCCAGAGTAGGAACATCTCATGGCTCTCGTCCTCGGCAGAGCCTGATTCCGGAAAAGCACATGTCCGGCTCCTTGTCCCACACGGAAGGTGGCAGCCCTGAAAGCTGTTGCTGGTCTTCACCATCCCCCTGCAGCCTATTCACAGGCACAACAGGATCTGGGATACGGGCTTGCCCATAGGAGGAAAATCTCATGGCTCTCGTCCTCAGCAGAACCTCTTTCGGAAACGGCACACATCCTGCAACTTGTCAGAAAAGGTTTACAGTTAGGGGTAAGGGTTAGGGTTAGGGTTAGGGTTGGGGTTAGGGATAGGGTTAGGGTTAGGGTTAGGGTTAGGGGTTAGGGTTAGGGTTAGGGTTAGGGGGTTAGGGTTAGGCTTAGGGTTAGGGTTAGGGTCAGGGTTAGGGTTAGGGTTAGGGCCATTAGGGTTAGGGTTAGGGTTAGGGGTTAGGAATAGGGTTAGGGTTAGGTGTTAGGGTGAGTTTTAGGGTTAGGTGGTTAGGGTTACGGTTAGGGTTAGGGGTTAGGGTTAGGGTTAGAGTTAGGAGATAGGGTCAGGCTTAGGGTTAGAGTTAGGGTTAGGGTTAGGGTTTAGGGTTAGGGTTAGTGTTAAGGGCTTAGGGTTAGGGTTAGGGTTAGGGTCGTTAGGGATGGGCTTAGGGTTAGGGTTAGGGGTTAGGGTTAGGGTTAGGGTCAGGGTTAGTCTCTCGTCCTCGGCAGTGCCTGTTTCCGAAAAGGCACACGTCCGGCTCCTTTTCCCACACGGAAGGTGGCAGCCCTGAAAGCTGTTGCTGGTCTTCACCGTCCCCCTGCAGCTTATTCACAGGTACAACAGGATCTGGGACCCGGGCTTGCCCAGAGGAGGAACATCTCATGGCTCTCGTCCTCGGCAGAGCCTGATTCCGGAAAGGCACAAGTACGGCTCCTTGTCCCACACGGAAGGTGGCAGGCCAGAAAGATGTTGCTGGTCTTCACCGTCCCCCTGCAGCCTATTCACAGGCACAACAGGATCTGGGACCCGGGCTTGCCCAGAGGAGGAACATCTCATGGCTCTCGTCCTCGGCAGTGCCTAATTCTGGAAAGGCACACGTCCGGCTCCGTGTCCCACACGGAAGGTGGCAGGCTGGAAAGATGTTGCTGGTCTTCACCGTCCCCCTGCAGCCTATTCACAGGCACAACAGGATTCAGGACCCGGGCTTGCCCAGAGGAGGAACATCTCATGGCTCTCGTCCTCAGCAGAGCCTGATTCCGGAAAGGTACACGTCCGGCTCCTTGTCCCACACGGAAGGTGTCAGGCCGGAAAGCTGTTGCTGGTCTTCACCGTCCCCCTGCAGCCTATTCACAGGCACAACAGGATCTGGGATACGGGCTTGCCCAGAGGAGGAAAATGTCATGGTTCTCGTCCTCAGCAGAACCTCTTTCGGAAACGGCACACATCCTGCAACTTGTCAGAAAAGATTTACAGTTAGGGGTTAGGGTTAGGGTTAGGGTTGGGGTTAGGGTTAGGGTTAGGGTCAGGGTTAGGGTTAGGGTTAGGGCCATTAGGGTTAGGGTTAGGGTTAGGGGTTAGGGTTAGGGTTAGCGTTAGGGGTTAGGGTTAGGGTTAGGGTTAGGGTCCATTAGGGTTAGGGTTAGGGTTAGGGGTTAGGGTTAGGGGTTAGGATTAGGGTTAGGGTTAGGTGTTAGGGTGAGTGTTAGGGTTAGGTGGTTAGGGTTACGGTTAGGGTTAGGGGTTAGGGTTAGGATTAGAGTTAGGAGATAGGGTCCGGGTTAGGGTTACAGTTAGGGTTAGGGTTAGGGTTTAGGGTTAGGGTTAGTGTTAAGGGCTAAGAGTTAGGGTTAGGGTTAGGGTCGTTAGGGATGGGCTTAGGGTTAGGGTTAGGGGTTAGGGTTAGGGTTAGGGTCAGGGTTAGTCTCTCGTCCTCGGCAGAGCCTGTTTCCAAAAAGGCACACGTCCGGCTCCTTGTCCCACAAGGAAGGTGGCAGCCCTGAAAGCTTTTGCTGGTCTTCACCGTCCCCCTGCATCCTATTCACAGGCACAACAGGATTCAGGACCCGGGCATGCCCAGAGGAGGAACATCTCATGGCTCTCTTCCTCGGCAGAGCCCGATTCCGAAAATGCACACGTCCGGCTCCTTGTCCCACAAGGAAGGTGGCAGCCCTGAAAGATGTTGCTGGTCTTCACCGTCCCCCTGCAGCCTATTCACATGTACGACAGGATCTGGCACGCGGGCTTGCCCAGAGGAGGAACATCTCATGGCTCTCATGCTCGGCAGAGCCTCTTCCCGAAAAGGCACACGTCCGGCTCCTTGTCCCACACGGAAGGTGGCAGCCCTGAAGGATGTTGCTGGTCTTCACCGTCCCCCTGCAGCCTATTCACAGGTACAACAGGATCTGGGACCCGGGCTTGCCCAGAGGAGGAACATCTCATGGCTCTCTTCCTCGGCAGAGCCCGATTCCGGAAAGGCACACGTCCGGCTCCTTGTCCCACACGGAAGGTGGCAGGCCGGAAAGATGTTGCTAGTCTTCACCGTCCCCCTGCAGCCTATTCAAAGGCACAACAGTATTCAGGACCCGGGCACGCCCAGAAGAGGAACATCTCATGGCTCTCGTCCTCGGCAGAGCCTGATTCCGGAAAGGCACACGTCCGGCTCCTTGTCCCACACGGAAGGTGGCAGCCCTGAAAGATGTTGCTGGTCTTCACCGTCCCCCTGCAGCCTATTCACAGGCACAACAGGATCTGGGATACGGGCTTGCCCAGAGGAGGAAAATGTCATGGCTCTCGTCCTCAGCAGAACCTCTTTCGGAAACGGCACACATCCTGCAACTTGTCAGAAAAGATTTACAGTTAGTTGTTAGTGTTAGGGTTAGGGTTAGGGTTGGGGTTAGGGTTAGGGTCAGGGTTAGGTTTAGGGTTAGGGCCATTAGGGTTAGGGTTAGGGTTAGGGGTTAGGGTTAGGGTTAGGGTTAGGGTCCATTAGGGTTAGGGTTAGGGTTAGGGGTTAGGGTTAGGGGTTAGGATTAGGGTTAGGGTTAGGTGTTAGGGTGAGTGTTAGGGTTAGGTGGTTAGGGTTACGGTTAGGGTTAGGGGTTAGGGTTAGGGTTAGAGTAAGGAGATAGGGTCCTGGTTAGGGTTACAGTTAGGGTTAGGGTTAGGGTTTAGGGTTAGGGTTAGTGTTAAGGGCTTAGGGTTAGGGTTAGGGTTAGGGTCGTTAGGGATGGGCTTAGGGTTAGGGTTATTGGTTAGGGTTAGGGTTAGGGTCATGGTTAGTCTCTCGTCCTCGGCAGAGCCTGTTTCCGAAAAGGCACACGTCCGGCTCCTTGTCCCATACGGAAGGTGGCAGCCCTTAAAGCTGTTGCTGGTCTTCACCGTCCCCCTGCAGCTTATTCACAGGTACAACAGGATCTGGGACCCGGGCTTGCCCAGAGGAGGAACATCTCATGGCTCTCGTCCTCGGCAGAGCCTTATTCCGGAAAGGCAGAAGTACGGCTCCTTGTCCCACACGGAAGGTGGCAGCCCTGAAAGCTGTTGCTGGTCTTCACCGTCCCCCTGCAGCCTATTCACAGGCACAACAGGATCTGGGACCCGGGCTTGCCCAGAGGAGGAACATCTCATGGCTCTCGTCCTCGGCAGAGCCTGATTCCGGAAAGGCACACGTCCGGCTCCTTGTCCCACACGGAAGGTGGCAGCCCTGAAACTGTTGCTGGTCTTCACCGTCCCCCTGCAGCCTATTCACAGGCACAACAGGATTCAGGACCCGGGCATGCCCAGAGGAGGAACATCTCATGGCTCTCTTCCTCGGCAGAGCCCGATTCCGAAAAGGCACACGTCCGGCTCCTTGTCCCACAAGGAAGGTGGCAGCCCTGAAAGCTGTTGCTGGTCTTCACCGTCGCCCTGAAGCCTATTCACAGGTACAACAGGATCTGGGACCCGGGCTTGCCCAGAGGAGGAACATATCATGGCTTTCGTCCTCGGCAGAGCCTATTTCCGAAAAGTCACACGTCCGGCTCCTTGTCCCACATGGAAGGTGGCATCCCGGAAAGATGTTGCTGGTCTTCACCGTCCCCCTGCAGCCTATTCACAGGCACAACAGGATCTGGACCCGGGCTTGCCCAGAGGAGGAAAATCTCATGGCTCTCGTCCTCAGCAGAACCTGTTTCGGAAACGGCACACATCCTGCAACTTGTCAGAAAAGGTTTACAGTTAGGGTTTAGGGTTAGGGTTAGGGTTAGGGTTGGGGTTAGGGTTAGGGGGTTAGGGTTACGGTTAGGGTTAGGTTCAGGGTTAGGGTTAGGGTTAGGGCCATTAGGGTTAGGGTTAGGGTTAGGGGTTAGGGTTAGGGTTAGGGGTTAGGGTTAGGTTTAGGGGTTAGGGTTATGGTTAGGGTTAGGGGTTAGGGTTAGGGTTAGGTTTAGAGTTAGGAGATAGGGTCCGGGTTAGGGTTACAGTTAGGGTTAGGGTTAGTGTTTAGGGTTAGGGTTAATGTTAAGGGCTTAGGGTTAGGGTTAGGGTTAGGGTCGTTAGGGATGGGCTTAGGGTTAGGGTTAGTGGTTACGGTTAGGGTTAGGGTCAGGGTCAGTCTCTCGTCCTCGGCAGAGCCTGTTTCCGAAAAGGCACACGTCCGGCTCCTTGTCCCACACGGAAGGTGGCAGCCCTGAAAGCTGTTGCTGGTCTTCACCGTCCCCCTGCAGCCTATTCACAGGCACAACAGGATCTGGGACCCGGGCTTGCCCAGAGGAGGAACATCTCATGGCTCTCGTCCTCGGCAGGGCCTGTTTCCGAAAAGGCACACGTCCGGCTCCTTGTCCCACACGGAAGTTGGCACCCCTGAAGGATGTTGCTGGTCTTCACCGTCCCCCTGCAGCCTATTCACAGGCACAACAGGATCTGGGATACGGGCTTGCCCAGAGGAGGAAAATCTCATGGCTCTCGTCCTCAGCAGAACCTGTTTCGGAAACGGCACACATCCTGCAACTTGTCAGAAAAGGTTTACAGTTAGGGTTTAGGGTTAGGGTTAGGGTTAGGGTTGTGGTTAGGGTTAGGGGGTTAGGGTTACGGTTAGGGTTAGGTTCAGGGTTAGGGTTAGGGTTAGGGCCATTAGGGTTAGGGTTAGGGTTAGGGGTTAGGGTTAGGGTTAGGGGTTAGGGTTATGGTTAGGGTTAGGGGTTAGGGTTAGTGTTAGGGTTAGAGTTAGGAGATAGGGTCCGGGTTAGGGTTACAGTTAGGGTTAGGGTTAGGGTTTAGGGTTAGGGTTAGTGTTAAGGGCTTAGGGTTAGGGTTAGGGTTAGGGTCGTTAGGCATGGGCTTAGGGTTAGGGTTAGTGGTTAGGGTTAGGGTTAGGGTCAGGGTTAGTCTCTCGTCCTCGGCAGAGCCTGATTCCGAAAAGTCACAAGTCCGGCTCCTTGTCCCACATGGAAGGTGGCAGGCCGGAAAGATGTTGCTGGTCTTCACCGTCCCCCTGCAGCCTATTCAAAGGCACAACAGTATTCAGGACCCGGGCACGCCCAGAGGAGGAACATATCATGGCTCTTGTCCTCGGCAGAGCCTCTTCCCGAAAAGGCACACGTCCGGCTCCTTGTCCCACACGGAAGGTGGCAGCCCTGAAAGCTGTTGCTGGTCTTCACCGTCCCCCTGCAGCCTATTCACAGGCACAACAGGATCTGGGCTACGGGCTTGCCCAGAGGAGGAACATCTCATGGCTCTCGTCCTCAGCACAACCTGTTTCGGAAACGGCACACATCCTGCAACTTGTCAGAAAAGGTTTACAGTTCGGTGTTAGGGTTAGGGTTAGGGTTAGGGTTGGGGTTAGGGTTAGGGTTAGGGTTAGGGTTAGGGGTTAGGGTTAGGGTTAGGGTTAGGGTCCACTAGGGTTAGGGTTAGGGTTAGGGGTTAGGGTTAGGTTTAGGGTTAGGGTTACGGTTAGGGTTAGCGTTTAGGGTTAGGGTTAGAGTTAGGAGATAGGGTCCGGGTTAGGGTTACAGTTAGGGTTAGGGTTAGGGTTTAGGGTTAGGGTTAGTGTTAAGGGCTTAGGGTTAGGGTTAGGGTTAGGGTCGTTAGGGATGGGCTTAGGGTTAGGGTTAGTGGTTAGGGTTAGGGTTAGGGTCAGGGTTAGTCTCTCGTCCTCGGCAGAGTCTGTTTCCGAAAAGGCACACGTCCGGCTCCTTGTCCCACACGGAAGGTGGCAGGCCGGAGAGATGTTGCTGGTCTTCACCATCCCCCTGCAGCTTATTCACAGGCACAACAGGATCTGGGACCCGGGCTTGCCCAGAGGAGGAACATCTCATGGCTCTCGTCCTCGGCAGAGCCTCTTCCCGAAAAGGCACACGTCCGGCTCCTTGTCCCACACGGAAGGTGGCAGCCCTGAAAGCTGTTGCTGGTCTTCATTGTCCCCCTGAAGCCTATTCACAAGTACGACAGGATCTGGGACCCGGGATTGCCCAGAGGAGGAACATCTCATGGCTCTCGTCCTCGGCAGAGCCTATTTCCGAAAAGTCACACGTCCGGCTCCTTGTCCCACATGGAAGGTGGCATGCCGGAAAGATGTTGCTGGTCTTCACCGTCCCCCTGCAGCCTATTCACAGGCACAACAGGATCTGGGACCCGGGCTTGCCCAGAGGAGGAACATCTCATGGCTCTCGTCCTCGGCAGGGCCTCTTTTCGAAAAGGCACACGTCCGGCTCCTTGTCCCACACGGAAGGTGGCAGCCCTGAAAGCTGTTGCTGGTCTTCACCGTCCCCCTGCAGCCTATTCACAGGCACAACAGGATCTGGGACCGGGGCTTTCCCAGAGGAGGAACATCTCATGGCTCTCGTCCTCGGCAGAGCCTGATTCCGGAAAGGCACACGTCCGGCTCCTTGTCCCACACGGAAGGTGGCAGGCTGGAAAGATGTTGCTGGTCTTCACCGTCCCCCTGCAGCCTATTCACAGGCACAACGGGATCTGGGATACGGGATTGCCCAGAGGAGGAAAATCTCATGGCTCTCGTCCTCAGCAGAACCTGTTTCGGAAACGGCACACATCCTGCAACATGTCAGAAAAGGTTTACAGTTAGGTTTCAGGGTTAGGGTTAGGGTTAGGGTTGGGGTTAGGGTTAGGGGGTTAGGGTTACGGTTAGGGTTAGGTTCAGGGTTAGGGTTAGGGTTAGGGTTTAGGGTTAGGGTTAGGGTCAGGGTTAGTCTCTCGTCCTCGGCAGAGCCTGATTCCGGAAAGGCACACGTCCGGCTCCTTGTCCAACACGGAAGGTGGCAGCCCTGAAAGCTGTTGCTGGTCTTCACCGTCCCCCTGCAGCTTATTCACAGGTACAACAGGATCTGGGACCCGGGCTTGCCCAGAGGAGGAACATCTCATGGCTCTCGTCCTCGACAGGGCCTGTTTCCGAAAAGGCACACGTCCGGCTCCTTGTCCCACACGGAAGTTGGCACCCCTGAAGGATGTTGCTGGTCTTCACCGTCCCCCTGCAGCCTATTCACAGGCACAACAGGATCTGGGACCCGGGCTTGCCCATAGGAGGAACATCTCATGGCTCTCGTCCTCGGCAGAGCCTGTTTCCGAGAAGGCACACGTCCGGCTCCTTGTCCCACACGGAAGGTGGCAGCCCTGAAAGCTGTTGCTGGTCTTCACCGTCCCCCTGCAGCCTATTCACAGGCACAACAGGATTCAGGACCCGGGCATGCCCAGAGGAGGAACATCTCATGGCTCTCTTCCTTGGCAGAGCCCGATTCCGAAAAGGCACACGTCCGGCTCCTTGTCCCACAAGGAAGGTGGCAGCCCTGAAAGCTGTTGCTGGTCTTCACCGTCCCCCTGCAGCCTATTCACAGGTACAACAGGATTCAGGACCCGGGCTTGCCCAGAGGAGGAACATCTCATGGCTCTCGTCCTCGGCAGAGCCTGATTCCGGAAAGGTACACGTCCGGCTCCTTGTCCCACACGGAAGGTGGCAGCCCTGAAAGCTGTTGCTGGTCTTCACCGTCCCCCTGCAGCCTATTCACAGGTACAGCAGGATTCAGGACCCGGGCTTGCCCAGAGGAGGAACATCTCATGGCTCTCGTCCTCGGCAGAGCCTGATTCCGGAAAGGCACACGTCCGGCTCCTTGTCCCACACGGAAGGTGGCAGCCCTGAAAGCTGTTGCTGGTCTTCACCGTCCCCCTGCAGCCTATTCACAGGCACAACAGGATCTGGGATCGGGGCTTTCCCAGAGGAGGAACATCTCATGGCTCTCGTCCTCGACAGGGCCTGTTTCCGAAAAGGCACACGTCCGGCTCCTTGTCCCACACGGAAGGTGGCACCCCTGAAGGATGTTGCTGGTCTTCACCGTCCCCCTGCAGCCTATTCACAGGCACAACAGGATCTGGGACCCGGGCTTGCCCATAGGAGGAACATCTCATGGCTCTCGTCCTCGGCAGAGCCTGTTTCCGAGAAGGCACACGTCCGGCTCCTTTTCCCACACGGAAGGTGGCAGCCCTGAAAGCTGTTGCTGGTCTTCACCGTCCCCCTGCAGCCTATTCACAGGTACAACAGGATTCAGGACCCGGGCTTGCCCAGAGGAGGAACATCTCATGGCTCTCGTCCTCGGCAGAGACTATTTCCGAAAAGGCACACGTCCGGCTCCTTGTCCCACACGGAAGGTGGCAGCCCTGAAAGCTGTTGCTGGTCTTCACCGTCCCCCTGCAGCCTATTCACAGGTACAGCAGGATTCAGGACCCGGGCTTGCCCAGAGGAGGAACATCTCATGGCTCTCGTCCTCGGCAGGGTCTCTTTTCGAAAAGGCACACGTCCGGCTCCTTGTCCCACACGGAAGGTGGCAGCCCTGAAAGCTGTTGCTGGTCTTCACCGTCCCCCTGCAGCCTATTCACAGGCACAACAGGATCTGGGATCGGGGCTTTCCCAGAGGAGGAACATCTCATGGCTCTCGTCCTCGACAGGGCCTGTTTCCGAAAAGGCACACGTCCGGCTCCTTGTCCCACACGGAAGGTGGCACCCCTGAAGGATGTTGCTGGTCTTCACCGTCCCCCTGCAGCCTATTCACAGGCACAACAGGATCTGGGACCCGGGCTTGCCCATAGGAGGAACATCTCATGGCTCTCGTCCTCGGCAGAGCCTGTTTCCGAGAAGGCACACGTCCGGCTCCTTTTCCCACACGGAAGGTGGCAGCCCTGAAAGCTGTTGCTGGTCTTCACCGTCCCCCTGCAGCCTATTCACAGGCACAACAGGATTCAGGACCCGGGCATGCCCAGAGGAGGAACATCTCATGGCTCTCGTCCTCGGCAGAGCCCGATTCCGAAAAGGCACACGTCCGGCTCCTTGTCCCACAAGGAAGGTGGCAGCCCTGAAAGCTGTTGCTGGTCTTCACTGTCCCCCTGCAGCCTATTCACAGGTACAACAGGTTTCAGGACCCGGGCTTGCCCAGAGGAGGAACATCTCATGGCTCTCGTCCTCGGCAGAGACTATTTCCGAAAAGGCACACGTCCGGCTCCTTGTCCCACACGGAAGGTGGCAGCCCTGAAAGCTGTTGCTGGTCTTCACCGTCCCCCTGCAGCCTATTCACAGGCACAACAGGATCTGGGACCCGGGCTTGCTCAGAGGAGGAACATCTCATGGCTCTCGTCCTCGGCAGAGCTTGATTCCGGAAAGGTACACGTTCGGCTCCTTGTCCCACAAGGAAGGTGGCAGCCCTGAAAGCTGTTGCTGGTCTTCACCGTCCCCCTGCAGCCTATTCACAGGCACAACAGGATTCAGGACCCGGGCATGCCCAGAGGAGGAACATCTCATGGCTCTCTTCCTCGGCAGAGCCCGATTCCGAAAAGGTACACGTCCGGCTACTTGTCCCACAAGGAAGGTGGCAGCCCTGAAAGCTGTTGCTGGTCTTCACCGCCCCCTGCAGCCTATTCACAGGTACGACAGGATTTGGGACCCGGGCTTGCCCTGAGGATGAACATCTCACGGCTCTCGTTCTCGGCAGGGCCTCTTTCCGAAAAGGCACACGTCCGGCTCCTTGTCCCACACGGAAGGTGGCAGCCTTGAAAGCTGTTGCTGGTCTTCACTGTCCCCCTGCAGCCTATTCACAGGTACAGCAGGATTCAGGACCCGGGCTTGTCCAGAGGAGGAACATCTCATGGCTCTCATCCTCGGCAGAGCCTATTTCTGAAAAGTCACACGTCCGGCTCCTTGTCCCACACGGAAGGTGGCAGGCCGGAAAGATGTTGCTGGTCTTCACCGTCCCCCTGCAGCGTATTCAAAGGCACAACAGTATTCAGGACCCGGGCACCCCCAGAGGAGGAACATATCATGGCTCTTGTCCTCGGCAGAGCCTCTTCCCGAAAAGGCACACGTCCGGCTCCCTGTCCCACACGGAAGGTGGCAGCCCTGAAAGAAGTTGCTGGTCTTCACCGTCCCCCTGCAGCCTATTCACACGTACAGCAGGATTCAGGACCCGGGCTTGCCCAGAGGAGGAACATCTCATGGCTCTTGTCCTCGGCAGAGCATCTTCCCGAAAAGGCACACGTCCGGCTCCTTGTCCCACACGGAAGGTGGCAGCCCTGAAAGCTGTTGCTGGTCTTCACCGTCCCCCTTCAGCCTATTCACAGGCACAACAGGATCTGGGACCCGGGCTTATTCAGAGGAGGAACATCTCATGGCTCTCGTCCTCGGCAGAGCCTGATTCCGGAAAGGCACACTTTCGGCTCCTTGTCCCACAAGGAAGGTGGCAGCCCTGAAAGCTGTTGCTGGTCTTCAACGTCCCCCTGCAGCCTATTCACAGGCACAACAGGATTCAGGACCCGGGCATGCCCAGAGGAGGAACATCTCATGGCTCTCTTCCTCGGCAGAGCCCGATTCCGAAAAGGCACACGTCCGGCTCCTTGTCCCACAAGGAAGGTGGCAGCCCTGAAAGCTGTTGCTGGTCTTTACCGTCCCCCTGCAGCCTATTCGCAGGCACAACAGGATCTGGGACCCGGGCTTGCCCAGAGGAGGAACATCTCATGGCTCTCGTCCTCGGCAGAGCCTGATTCCGGAAAGGCACACGTCCGGCTCCTTGTCCCACACGGAAGGTGGCAGCCCTGAAAGCTGTTGCTGGTCTTCACCGTCCCCCTGCAGCCTATTCACAGGCACAACAGGATTCAGGACCCGGGCATGCCCAGAGGAGGAACATCTCATGGCTCTCGTCCTCGGCAGGGGCTCTTTTCGAAAAGGCACACGTCCGGCTCCTTGTCCCACACGGAAGGTGGCAGCCCTGAAAGCTGTTGCTGGTCTTCACCGTCCCCCTGCAGCCTATTCACAGGCACAACAGGATCTGGGAACCGGGCTTGCCCAGAGGAGGAACATCTCATGGCTCTCGTCCTCGGCAGAGCTTATTTCCGAAAAGTCACAAGTCCGGCTCCTTGTCCCACATTGAAGGTGGCAGGCCGGAAAGATATTGCTGGTCTTCACCGTCCCCCTGCAGCCTATTCACAGGCACAACAGGATTCAGGACCCGGGCACGCCCAGAGGAGGAACATCTCATGGCTCTCTTCCTCGGCAGAGCCCGATTCCGAAAAGGCACACGTCCGGCTCCTTGTCCCACACGGAAGTTGGCAGCCCTGAAAGCTGTTGCTGGTCTTCACCGCCCCCTGCAGCCTATTCACAGGTACGACAGGATCTGGGACCCAGGCTTGCCCTGAGGAGGAACATCTCATGGCTCTCGTCCTCGGCAGGGCCTCTTTCCGAAAAGGCACACGTCCGGCTCCTTGTCCCACAAGGAAGGTGGCAGCCCTGAAAGCTGTTGCTGGTCTTCACCGTCCCCCTGCAGCCTATTCACAGGCACAACAGGATCTGGGATACGGGCTTGCCCAGAGGAGGAAAATCTCATGGCTCTCGTCCTCAGCAGAACCTGTTTCGGAAACGGCACACATCCTGCAACTTGTCAGAAAAGGTTTACAGTTCGGTGTTAGGGTTAGGGTTAGGGTTAGGGTTGGGGTTAGGGTTAGGGTTAGGGTTAGGGTTAGGGGTTAGGGTTAGGGTTAGGTTTAGGGGTTTAGGGTTAGGCTTAGGGTTAGGGTTAGGGTCAGGGTTAGGGTTAGGGTTAGGGCAATTAGGCTTAGGGTTAGGGGTTAGGGTTAGGGTTAGGGTTAAGGGTTAGGGTTAGGATTAGGGTTAGGGTCCATTAGGGTTAGGGTTAGGGTTAGGGGTTAGGGTTAGGGGTTAGGATTAGGGTTAGGGTTAGGTGTTAGGGTGAGTGTTAGGGTTAGGTGGTTAGGGTTACGGTTAGGGTTAGGGGTTAGGGTTAGGGTTAGAGTTAGGAGATAGGGTCCGGGTTAGGGTTACAGTTAGGGTTAGGGTTAGGGTTTAGGGTTAGGGTTAGTGTTAAGGGCTTAGGGTTAGGGTTAGGGTTAGGGTCGTTAGGGATGGGCTTAGGGTTAGGGTTAGTGGTTAGGGTTAGGGTTAGGGTCAGGGTTAGTCTCTCGTCCTCGGCAGAGCCTGTTTCCGAAAAGGCACACGTCCGGCTCCTTGTCCGACACGGAAGGTGGCAGCCCTGAAAGCTGTTGCTGGTCTTCACCGTCCCCCTGCAGCTTATTCACAGGTACAACAGGATCTGGGACCCGGGCTTGCCCAGAGGAGGAACATCTCATGTCTCTCGTCCTCGGCAGAGCCTGATTCCGGAAAGGCACACGTCCGGCTCCTTGTCCCACACGGAAGGTGGCAGCCCTGTAAGCTGTTGCTGTTCTTCACCGTCCCCCTGCAGCCTATTCACAGGCACAACAGGATCTGGGACCCGGGCTTGCCCAGAGGATGAACATCTCATGTCTCTCGACCTCGGCAGGGCCTGTTTCCGAAAAGGCACACGTCCGGCTCCTTGTCCCACACGGAAGCTGGCACCCCTGAAGGATGTTGCTGGTCTTCACCGTCCCCCTGCAACGTATTCACAGGCACAACAGGATCTGGGACCCGGGGTTGCCCATAGGAGGAACATCTCATGGCTCTCGTCCTCGGCAGAGCCTGATTCCCGAAAGGCACACGTCCGGCTCCTTGTCCCACACGGAAGGTGGCAGCCCTGAAAGCTGTTGCTGGTCTTCACCGTCCCCCTGCAGCCTATTCACAGGCACAACAGGATTCAGGACCAGGGCATGCCCAGAGGAGGAACATCTCATGGCTCTCTTCCTCGGCAGAGCCCGATTCCGAAAAGGCACATGTCCGGCTCCTTGTCCCACAAGGAAGGTGGCAGCCCTGAAAGCTGTTGCTGGTCTTCACCGTCCCCCTGCAGCTTATTCACAGGTACGACAGGATCTGGGACCCGGGCTTGCCCAGAGGAGGAACATCTCATGGCTCTCGTCCTCGGCAGAGCCTATTTCCGAAAAGTCACACGTCCGGCTCCTTGTCCCACATGGAAGGTGGCATGCCGGAAAGATGTTGCTGGTCTTC
>NW_026061138.1:0-50775 GCF_929443795.1 Astur gentilis
CAGAAAAAAGCTTCTGCCGAGAGCGAGCAACCGTGACATGCTGAGTCTCTGGGAAAGCAGAGATCCCCAAAGCTGTTGTGCCTGTGGATAGGCCTGCAGAGGGATAGTGAAAAACTGCATTAGTTTTCAGGGCTGGCACCTTCCCTGTGGGAGAAGGAGCCGTAAGTTTGCCTTTTCAGAAAAAAGCTTCTGCCGAGAGCGAGCACCGTGACATGCTGAGTCTCTGGGAAAGCAGAGATCCCAAAAGCTGTTGTGCCTGTGGATAGGCTGCAGAGGGATAGTGAAAAACTGCATTAGTTTTCAGGGCTGGCACCTTCCCTGTGGGAGAAGGAGCCGAAAGTTTGCCTTTCAGAAAAAAGCTTCTGCCGAGAGCGAGCACCGTGACATGCTGAGTCTCTGGGAAAGCAGAGATCCCAAAAGCTGTTGTGCCTGTGGATAGGCTGCAGAGGGATAGTGAATACCAGCAAGATCTTTCAGGGCTAGCACCTTCCTTGTGGGAGAAGGAGCACACTTTTGCCTTCTCAGAAAAAGCTTCTGCCGAGAACGAGCACCGTGACATGCTGAGTCTCTGGGAAAGCAGAGATCCCAAAAGCTGTTGTTGCCTGTGGATAGGCTGCAGAGGGATAGTGAAAAACTGCATTAGTTTTCAGGGCTGGCACCTTCCCTGTGGGAGAAGGAGCCGTAAGTTTGCATTTCAGAAAAAAGCTTCTGCCGAGAGCGAGCACCGTGACATGCTGAGTCTCTGGGAAAGCAGAGATCCCCAAAGCTGTTGTGCCTGTGGATAGGCTGCAGAGGGATAGTGAATACCAGCAAGATCTTTCAGGGCTGGCACCTTCCGTGTGGGAGAAGGAGCCGTAAGTTTGCCTTTTCAGAAAAAAGCTTCTGCCGAGAGCGAGCACCGTGACATGCTGAGTCTCTGGGAAAGCAGAGATCCCCAAAGCTGTTGTGCCTGTGGATAGGCTGCAGAGGGATAGTGAATACCAGCAAGATCTTTCAGGTCTGGCACCTTCCCTGTGGGAGAAGGAGCCGTAAGTTTGCCTTTTCAGAAAAAAGCTTCTGCCGAGAGCGAGCACCGTGACATGCTGAGTCTCTGGGAAAGCAGAGATCCCCAAAGCTGTTGTGCCTGTGGATAGGCTGCAGAGGGATAGTGAAAAACTGCATTAGTTTTCAGGGCTGGCACCTTCCCTGTGGGAGAAGGAGCCGTAAGTTTGCCTTTTCAAAAAAAAGCTTCTGCCGAGAGCGAGCACCGTGACATGCTGAGTCTCTGGGAAAGCAGAGATCCCCAGTGCTGTTGCGGCTAAAGTTAGGCTGCAGAGGGATAGTGAATACCAGCAAGATCTTTCAGGGCTGGCACCTTCCTTGTGGGAGAAGGAGCCGTAAGTTTGCCTTTTCAGAAAAAGGCTCTGGCGAGAGTGAGCACCGAGACATGCTGAGTCTCTGGGAAAGCAGAGATCCCCAAAGCTGTTGTGCCTGTGGATAGGCTGCAGAGGGATAGTGAAAAACTGCATTAGTTTTCAGGGCTGGCACCTTCCCTGTGGGAGAAGGAGCCAAAAGTTTTCTTTTTCAGAAAAAAGCTTCTGCCGAGAGCGAGCACCGTGACATGCTGAGTCTCTGGGAAAGCAGAGATCCCCAAAGCTGTTGTGCCTGTGGATAGGCTGCAGAGGGATAGTGAAAAACTGCATTAGTTTTCAGGGCTGGCACCTTCCCTGTGGGAGAAGGAGCCGTAAGTTTGCCTTTTCAGAAAAAAGCTTCTGCCGAGAGCGAGCACCGTGACATGCTGAGTCTCTGGGAAAGCAGAGATCCCCAGTGCTGTTGTGCCTGTGGATAGGCTGCAGAGGGATAGTGAAAAACTGCATTAGTTTTCAGGGCTGGCACCTTCCCTGTGGGAGAAGGAGCCGTAAGTTTGCCTTTTCAGAAAAAAGCTTCTGCCGAGAGCGAGCACCGTGACATGCTGAGTCTCTGGGAAAGCAGAGATCCCAAAAGCTGTTGTGCCTGTGAATAGGCTGCAGAGGGATAGTGAAAAACTGCATTAGTTTTCAGGGCTGGCACCTTCCCTGTGGGAGAAGGAGCCGTAAGTTTGCCTTTTCAGAAAAAAGCTTCTGCCGAGAGCGAGCACCGTGACATGCTGAGTCTCTGGGAAAGCAGAGATCCCAAAAGCTGTTGTGCCTGTGGATAGGCTGCAGAGGGATAGTGAAAAACTGCATTAGTTTTCAGGGCTGGCACCTTCCCTGTGGGAGAAGGAGCCGTAAGTTTGCCTTTTCAGAAAAAAGCTTCTGCCGAGAGCGAGCACCGTGACATGCTGAGTCTCTGGGAAAGCAGAGATCCCAAAAGCTGTTGTGCCTGTGGATAGGCTGCAGGAGGATAGTGAATACCAGCAAGATCTTTCAGGGCTAGCACCTTCCTTGTGGGAGAAGGAGCCACACTTTTGCCTTCTCAGAAAAAGCTTCTGCCGAGAACGAGCACCGTGACATGCTGAGTCTCTGGGAAAGCAGAGATCCCCAAAGCTGTTGTGCCTGTGGATAGGCTGCAGAGGGATAGTGAAAAACTGCATTAGTTTTCAGGGCTGGCACCTTCCCTGTGGGAGAAGGAGCCGTAAGTTTGCCTTTTCAGAAAAAAGCTTCTGCCGAGAGCGAGCACCGTGACATGCTGAGTCTCTGGGAAAGCAGAGATCCCAAAAGCTGTTGTGCCTGTGGATAGGCTGCAGAGGGATAGTGAAAAACTGCATTAGTTTTCAGGGCTGGCACCTTCCCTGTGGGAGAAGGAGCCGTAAGTTTGCCTTTTCAGAAAAAAGCTTCTGCCGAGAGCGAGCACCGTGACATGCTGAGTCTCTGGGAAAGCAGAGATCCCAAAAGCTGTTGTGCCTGTGGATAGGCTGCAGAGGGATAGTGAATACCAGCAAGATCTTTCAGGGCTAGCACCTTCCTTGTGGGAGAAGGAGCCACACTTTTGCCTTCTCAGAAAAAGCTTCTGCCGAGAACGAGCACCGTGACATGCTGAGTCTCTGGGAAAGCAGAGATCCCCAAAGCTGTTGTGCCTGTGGATAGGCTGCAGAGGGATAGTGAAAAACTGCATTAGTTTTCAGGGCTGGCACCTTCCGTGTGGGAGAAGGAGCCGTAAGTTTGCCTTTTCAGAAAAAAGCTTCTGCCGAGAGCGAGCACCGTGACATGCTGAGTCTCTGGGAAAGCAGAGATCCCAAAAGCTGTTGTGCCTGTGGATAGGCTGCAGAGGGATAGTGAAAAACTGCATTAGTTTTCAGGGCTGGCACCTTCCCTGTGGGAGAAGGAGCCGAAAGTTTGCCTTTTCAGAAAAAAGCTTCTGCCGAGAGCGAGCACCGTGACATGCTGAGTCTCTGGGAAAGCAGAGATCCCAAAAGCTGTTGTGCCTGTGGATAGGCTGCAGAGGGATAGTGAATACCAGCAAGATCTTTCAGGGCTAGCACCTTCCTTGTGGGAGAAGGAGCCACACTTTTGCCTTCTCAGAAAAAGCTTCTGCCGAGAACGAGCACCGTGACATGCTGAGTCTCTGGGAAAGCAGAGATCCCAAAAGCTGTTGTGCCTGTGGATAGGCTGCAGAGGGATAGTGAAAAACTGCATTAGTTTTCAGGGCTGGCACCTTCCCTGTGGGAGAAGGAGCCGTAAGTTTGCCTTTTCAGAAAAAAGCTTCTGCCGAGAGCGAGCACCGTGACATGCTGAGTCTCTGGGAAAGCAGAGATCCCCAAAGCTGTTGTGCCTGTGGATAGGCTGCAGAGGGATAGTGAATACCAGCAAGATCTTTCAGGGCTGGCACCTTCCCTGTGGGAGAAGGAGCCGTAAGTTTGCCTTTTCAGAAAAAAGCTTCTGCCGAGAGCGAGCACCGTGACATGCTGAGTCTCTGGGAAAGCAGAGATCCCCAAAGCTGTTGTGCCTGTGGATAGGCTGCAGAGGGATAGTGAAAAACTGCATTAGTTTTCAGGGCTGGCACCTTCCCTGTGGGAGAAGGAGCCGTAAGTTTGCCTTTTCAGAAAAAAGCTTCTGCCGAGAGCGAGCACCGTGACATGCTGAGTCTCTGGGAAAGCAGAGATCCCAAAAGCTGTTGTGCCTGTGGATAGGCTGCAGAGGGATAGTGAAAAACTGCATTAGTTTTCAGGGCTGGCACCTTCCCTGTGGGAGAAGGAGCCGAAAGTTTGCCTTTTCAGAAAAAAGCTTCTGCCGAGAGCGAGCACCGTGACATGCTGAGTCTCTGGGAAAGCAGAGATCCCAAAAGCTGTTGTGCCTGTGGATAGGCTGCAGAGGGATAGTGAATACCAGCAAGATCTTTCAGGGCTAGCACCTTCCTTGTGGGAGAAGGAGCCACACTTTTGCCTTCTCAGAAAAAGCTTCTGCCGAGAACGAGCACCGTGACATGCTGAGTCTCTGGGAAAGCAGAGATCCCAAAAGCTGTTGTGCCTGTGGATAGGCTGCAGAGGGATAGTGAAAAACTGCATTAGTTTTCAGGGCTGGCACCTTCCCTGTGGGAGAAGGAGCCGTAAGTTTGCCTTTTCAGAAAAAAGCTTCTGCCGAGAGCGAGCACCGTGACATGCTGAGTCTCTGGGAAAGCAGAGATCCCCAAAGCTGTTGTGCCTGTGGATAGGCTGCAGAGGGATAGTGAATACCAGCAAGATCTTTCAGGGCTGGCACCTTCCCTGTGGGAGAAGGAGCCGTAAGTTTGCCTTTTCAGAAAAAAGCTTCTGCCGAGAGCGAGCACCGTGACATGCTGAGTCTCTGGGAAAGCAGAGATCCCCAAAGCTGTTGTGCCTGTGGATAGGCTGCAGAGGGATAGTGAATACCAGCAAGATCTTTCAGGTCTGGCACCTTCCCTGTGGGAGAAGGAGCCGTAAGTTTGCCTTTTCAGAAAAAAGCTTCTGCCGAGAGCGAGCACCGTGACATGCTGAGTCTCTGGGAAAGCAGAGATCCCCAAAGCTGTTGTGCCTGTGGATAGGCTGCAGAGGGATAGTGAAAAACTGCATTAGTTTTCAGGGCTGGCACCTTCCCTGTGGGAGAAGGAGCCGTAAGTTTGCCTTTTCAAAAAAAAGCTTCTGCCGAGAGCGAGCACCGTGACATGCTGAGTCTCTGGGAAAGCAGAGATCCCCAGTGCTGTTGCGGCTAAAGTTAGGCTGCAGAGGGATAGTGAATACCAGCAAGATCTTTCAGGGCTGGCACCTTCCTTGTGGGAGAAGGAGCCGTAAGTTTGCCTTTTCAGAAAAAGGCTCTGGCGAGAGTGAGCACCGAGACATGCTGAGTCTCTGGGAAAGCAGAGATCCCCAAAGCTGTTGTGCCTGTGGATAGGCTGCAGAGGGATAGTGAAAAACTGCATTAGTTTTCAGGGCTGGCACCTTCCCTGTGGGAGAAGGAGCCAAAAGTTTTCTTTTTCAGAAAAAAGCTTCTGCCGAGAGCGAGCACCGTGACATGCTGAGTCTCTGGGAAAGCAGAGATCCCCAAAGCTGTTGTGCCTGTGGATAGGCTGCAGAGGGATAGTGAAAAACTGCATTAGTTTTCAGGGCTGGCACCTTCCCTGTGGGAGAAGGAGCCGTAAGTTTGCCTTTTCAGAAAAAAGCTTCTGCCGAGAGCGAGCACCGTGACATGCTGAGTCTCTGGGAAAGCAGAGATCCCCAGTGCTGTTGTGCCTGTGGATAGGCTGCAGAGGGATAGTGAAAAACTGCATTAGTTTTCAGGGCTGGCACCTTCCCTGTGGGAGAAGGAGCCGTAAGTTTGCCTTTTCAGAAAAAAGCTTCTGCCGAGAGCGAGCACCGTGACATGCTGAGTCTCTGGGAAAGCAGAGATCCCAAAAGCTGTTGTGCCTGTGAATAGGCTGCAGAGGGATAGTGAAAAACTGCATTAGTTTTCAGGGCTGGCACCTTCCCTGTGGGAGAAGGAGCCGTAAGTTTGCCTTTTCAGAAAAAAGCTTCTGCCGAGAGCGAGCACCGTGACATGCTGAGTCTCTGGGAAAGCAGAGATCCCAAAAGCTGTTGTGCCTGTGGATAGGCTGCAGAGGGATAGTGAAAAACTGCATTAGTTTTCAGGGCTGGCACCTTCCCTGTGGGAGAAGGAGCCGTAAGTTTGCCTTTTCAGAAAAAAGCTTCTGCCGAGAGCGAGCACCGTGACATGCTGAGTCTCTGGGAAAGCAGAGATCCCAAAAGCTGTTGTGCCTGTGGATAGGCTGCAGGAGGATAGTGAATACCAGCAAGATCTTTCAGGGCTAGCACCTTCCTTGTGGGAGAAGGAGCCACACTTTTGCCTTCTCAGAAAAAGCTTCTGCCGAGAACGAGCACCGTGACATGCTGAGTCTCTGGGAAAGCAGAGATCCCCAAAGCTGTTGTGCCTGTGGATAGGCTGCAGAGGGATAGTGAAAAACTGCGTTAGTTTTCAGGGCTGGCACCTTCCCTGTGGGAGAAGGAGCCGTAAGTTTGCCTTTTCAGAAAAAAGCTTCTGCCGAGAGCGAGCACCGTGACATGCTGAGTCTCTGGGAAAGCAGAGATCCCCAAAGCTGTTGTGCCTGTGGATAGGCTGCAGAGGGATAGTGAAAAACTGCATTAGTTTTCAGGGCTGGCACCTTCCCTGTGGGAGAAGGAGCCGTAAGTTTGCCTTTTCAGAAAAAAGCTTCTGCCGAGAGCGAGCACCGTGACATGCTGAGTCTCTGGGAAAGCAGAGATCCCAAAAGCTGTTGTGCCTGTGGATAGGCTGCAGAGGGATAGTGAATACCAGCAAGATCTTTCAGGGCTAGCACCTTCCTTGTGGGAGAAGGAGCCACACTTTTGCCTTCTCAGAAAAAGCTTCTGCCGAGAACGAGCACCGTGACATGCTGAGTCTCTGGGAAAGCAGAGATCCCAAAAGCTGTTGTGCCTGTGGATAGGCTGCAGAGGGATAGTGAAAAACTGCATTAGTTTTCAGGGCTGGCACCTTCCCTGTGGGAGAAGGAGCCGTAAGTTTGCCTTTTCAGAAAAAAGCTTCTGCCGAGAGCGAGCACCGTGACATGCTGAGTCTCTGGGAAAGCAGAGATCCCAAAAGCTGTTGTGCCTGTGGATAGGCTGCAGAGGGATAGTGAAAAACTGCATTAGTTTTCAGGGCTGGCACCTTCCCTGTGGGAGAAGGAGCCGTAAGTTTGCCTTTTCAGAAAAAAGCTTCTGCCGAGAGCGAGCACCGTGACATGCTGAGTCTCTGGGAAAGCAGAGATCCCAAAAGCTGTTGTGCCTGTGGATAGGCTGCAGAGGGATAGTGAAAAACTGCATTAGTTTTCAGGGCTGGCACCTTCCCTGTGGGAGAAGGAGCCGTAAGTTTGCCTTTTCAGAAAAAAGCTTCTGCCGAGAGCGAGCACCGTGACATGCTGAGTCTCTGGGAAAGCAGAGATCCCAAAAGCTGTTGTGCCTGTGGATAGGCTGCAGAGGGATAGTGAAAAACTGCATTAGTTTTCAGGGCTGGCACCTTCCCTGTGGGAGAAGGAGCCGTAAGTTTGCCTTTTCAGAAAAAAGCTTCTGCCGAGAGCGAGCACCGTGACATGCTGAGTCTCTGGGAAAGCAGAGATCCCAAAAGCTGTTGTGCCTGTGGATAGGCTGCAGAGGGATAGTGAAAAACTGCATTAGTTTTCAGGGCTGGCACCTTCCCTGTGGGAGAAGGAGCCGTAAGTTTGCCTTTTCAGAAAAAAGCTTCTGCCGAGAGCGAGCACCGTGACATGCTGAGTCTCTGGGAAAGCAGAGATCCCAAAAGCTGTTGTGCCTGTGGATAGGCTGCAGAGGGATAGTGAAAAACTGCATTAGTTTTCAGGGCTGGCACCTTCCCTGTGGGAGAAGGAGCCGTAAGTTTGCCTTTTCAGAAAAAAGCTTCTGCCGAGAGCGAGCACCGTGACATGCTGAGTCTCTGGGAAAGCAGAGACCCCAAAAGCTGTTGTGCCTGTGGATAGGCTGCAGAGGGATAGTGAAAAACTGCATTAGTTTTCAGGGCTGGCACCTTCCCTGAGGGAGAAGGAGCCGAAAGTTTTCTTTTTCAGAAAAAAGCTTCTGCCGAGAGCGAGCACCGTGACATGCTGAGTCTCTGGGAAAGCAGAGATCCCAAAAGCTGTTGTGCCTGTGGATAGGCTGCAGAGGGATAGTGAAAAACTGCATTAGTTTTCAGGGCTGGCACCTTCCCTGTGGGAGAAGGAGCCGTAAGTTTGCCTTTTCAGAAAAAAGCTTCTGCCGAGAGCGAGCACCGTGACATGCTGAGTCTCTGGGAAAGCAGAGATCCCAAAAGCTGTTGTGCCTGTGGATAGGCTGCAGAGGGATAGTGAAAAACTGCATTAGTTTTCAGGGCTGGCACCTTCCCTGTGGGAGAAGGAGCCGTAAGTTTGCCTTTTCAGAAAAAAGCTTCTGCCGAGAGCGAGCACCGTGACATGCTGAGTCTCTGGGAAAGCAGAGATCCCAAAAGCTGTTGTGCCTGTGGATAGGCTGCAGAGGGATAGTGAAAAACTGCATTAGTTTTCAGGGCTGGCACCTTCCCTGTGGGAGAAGGAGCCGTAAGTTTGCCTTTTCAGAAAAAAGCTTCTGCCGAGAGCGAGCACCGTGACATGCTGAGTCTCTGGGAAAGCAGAGATCCCAAAAGCTGTTGTGCCTGTGGATAGGCTGCAGAGGGATAGTGAAAAACTGCATTAGTTTTCAGGGCTGGCACCTTCCCTGTGGGAGAAGGAGCCGTAAGTTTGCCTTTTCAGAAAAAAGCTTCTGCCGAGAGCGAGCACCGTGACATGCTGAGTCTCTGGGAAAGCAGAGATCCCAAAAGCTGTTGTGCCTGTGGATAGGCTGCAGAGGGATAGTGAAAAACTGCATTAGTTTTCAGGGCTGGCACCTTCCCTGTGGGAGAAGGAGCCGTAAGTTTGCCTTTTCAGAAAAAAGCTTCTGCCGAGAGCGAGCACCGTGACATGCTGAGTCTCTGGGAAAGCAGAGATCCCAAAAGCTGTTGTGCCTGTGGATAGGCTGCAGAGGGATAGTGAAAAACTGCATTAGTTTTCAGGGCTGGCACCTTCCCTGAGGGAGAAGGAGCCGAAAGTTTTCATTTTCAGAAAAAAGCTTCTGCCGAGAGCGAGCACCGTGACATGCTGAGTCTCTGGGAAAGCAGAGATCCCAAAAGCTGTTGTGCCTGTGGATAGGCTGCAGAGGGATAGTGAAAAACTGCATTAGTTTTCAGGGCTGGCACCTTCCCTGTGGGAGAAGGAGCCGAAAGTTTGCCTTTTCAGAAAAAAGCTTCTGCCGAGAGCGAGCACCGTGACATGCTGAGTCTCTGGGAAAGCAGAGATCCCAAAAGCTGTTGTGCCTGTGGATAGGCTGCAGGAGGATAGTGAATACCAGCAAGATCTTTCAGGGCTAGCACCTTCCTTGTGGGAGAAGGAGCCACACTTTTGCCTTCTCAGGAAAAGCTTCTGCCGAGAACGAGCACCGTGACATGCTGAGTCTCTGGGAAAGCAGAGATCCCAAAAGCTGTTGTGCCTGTGGATAGGCTGCAGGAGGATAGTGAATACCAGCAAGATCTTTCAGGGCTGGCACCTTCCTTGTGGGAGAAGGAGCCGTAAGTTTGCCTTTTCAGAAAAAGGCTCTGCCGAGAGTGAGCACCGTGACATGCTGAGTCTCTGGGAAAGCAGAGATCCCCAAAGCTGTTGTGCCTGTGGATAGGCTGCAGAGGGATAGTGAAAAACTGCATTAGTTTTCAGGGCTGGCACCTTCCCTGTGGGAGAAGGAGCCGTAAGTTTGCCTTTTCAGAAAAAAGCTTCTGCCGAGAGCGAGCACCGTGACATGCTGAGTCTCTGGGAAAGCAGAGATCCCAAAAGCTGTTGTGCCTGTGGATAGGCTGCAGGAGGATAGTGAATACCAGCAAGATCTTTCAGGGCTAGCACCTTCCTTGTGGGAGAAGGAGCCACACTTTTGCCTTCTCAGAAAAAGCTTCTGCCGAGAACGAGCACCGTGACATGCTGAGTCTCTGGGAAAGCAGAGATCCCCAAAGCTGTTGTGCCTGTGGATAGGCTGCAGAGGGATAGTGAAAAACTGCGTTAGTTTTCAGGGCTGGCACCTTCCCTGTGGGAGAAGGAGCCGTAAGTTTGCCTTTTCAGAAAAAAGCTTCTGCCGAGAGCGAGCACCGTGACATGCTGAGTCTCTGGGAAAGCAGAGATCCCCAAAGCTGTTGTGCCTGTGGATAGGCTGCAGAGGGATAGTGAAAAACTGCATTAGTTTTCAGGGCTGGCACCTTCCCTGTGGGAGAAGGAGCCGTAAGTTTGCCTTTTCAGAAAAAAGCTTCTGCCGAGAGCGAGCACCGTGACATGCTGAGTCTCTGGGAAAGCAGAGATCCCAAAAGCTGTTGTGCCTGTGGATAGGCTGCAGAGGGATAGTGAATACCAGCAAGATCTTTCAGGGCTAGCACCTTCCTTGTGGGAGAAGGAGCCACACTTTTGCCTTCTCAGAAAAAGCTTCTGCCGAGAACGAGCACCGTGACATGCTGAGTCTCTGGGAAAGCAGAGATCCCAAAAGCTGTTGTGCCTGTGGATAGGCTGCAGAGGGATAGTGAAAAACTGCATTAGTTTTCAGGGCTGGCACCTTCCCTGTGGGAGAAGGAGCCGTAAGTTTGCCTTTTCAGAAAAAAGCTTCTGCCGAGAGCGAGCACCGTGACATGCTGAGTCTCTGGGAAAGCAGAGATCCCAAAAGCTGTTGTGCCTGTGGATAGGCTGCAGAGGGATAGTGAAAAACTGCATTAGTTTTCAGGGCTGGCACCTTCCCTGTGGGAGAAGGAGCCGTAAGTTTGCCTTTTCAGAAAAAAGCTTCTGCCGAGAGCGAGCACCGTGACATGCTGAGTCTCTGGGAAAGCAGAGATCCCAAAAGCTGTTGTGCCTGTGGATAGGCTGCAGAGGGATAGTGAAAAACTGCATTAGTTTTCAGGGCTGGCACCTTCCCTGTGGGAGAAGGAGCCGTAAGTTTGCCTTTTCAGAAAAAAGCTTCTGCCGAGAGCGAGCACCGTGACATGCTGAGTCTCTGGGAAAGCAGAGATCCCAAAAGCTGTTGTGCCTGTGGATAGGCTGCAGAGGGATAGTGAAAAACTGCATTAGTTTTCAGGGCTGGCACCTTCCCTGTGGGAGAAGGAGCCGTAAGTTTGCCTTTTCAGAAAAAAGCTTCTGCCGAGAGCGAGCACCGTGACATGCTGAGTCTCTGGGAAAGCAGAGATCCCAAAAGCTGTTGTGCCTGTGGATAGGCTGCAGAGGGATAGTGAAAAACTGCATTAGTTTTCAGGGCTGGCACCTTCCCTGTGGGAGAAGGAGCCGTAAGTTTGCCTTTTCAGAAAAAAGCTTCTGCCGAGAACGAGCACCGTGACATGCTGAGTCTCTGGGAAAGCAGAGATCCCAAAAGCTGTTGTGCCTGTGGATAGGCTGCAGAGGGATAGTGAAAAACTGCATTAGTTTTCAGGGCTGGCACCTTCCCTGTGGGAGAAGGAGCCGTAAGTTTGCCTTTTCAGAAAAAAGCTTCTGCCGAGAGCGAGCACCGTGACATGCTGAGTCTCTGGGAAAGCAGAGATCCCAAAAGCTGTTGTGCCTGTGGATAGGCTGCAGAGGGATAGTGAAAAACTGCATTAGTTTTCAGGGCTGGCACCTTCCCTGTGGGAGAAGGAGCCGAAAGTTTTCTTTTTCAGAAAAAAGCTTCTGCCGAGAGCGAGCACCGTGACATGCTGAGTCTCTGGGAAAGCAGAGATCCCAAAAGCTGTTGTGCCTGTGGATAGGCTGCAGAGGGATAGTGAAAAACTGCATTAGTTTTCAGGGCTGGCACCTTCCCTGTGGGAGAAGGAGCCGTAAGTTTGCCTTTTCAGAAAAAAGCTTCTGCCGAGAGCGAGCACCGTGACATGCTGAGTCTCTGGGAAAGCAGAGATCCCAAAAGCTGTTGTGCCTGTGGATAGGCTGCAGAGGGATAGTGAAAAACTGCATTAGTTTTCAGGGCTGGCACCTTCCCTGTGGGAGAAGGAGCCGTAAGTTTGCCTTTTCAGAAAAAAGCTTCTGCCGAGAGCGAGCACCGTGACATGCTGAGTCTCTGGGAAAGCAGAGATCCCAAAAGCTGTTGTGCCTGTGGATAGGCTGCAGAGGGATAGTGAAAAACTGCATTAGTTTTCAGGGCTGGCACCTTCCCTGTGGGAGAAGGAGCCGTAAGTTTGCCTTTTCAGAAAAAAGCTTCTGCCGAGAGCGAGCACCGTGACATGCTGAGTCTCTGGGAAAGCAGAGATCCCAAAAGCTGTTGTGCCTGTGGATAGGCTGCAGAGGGATAGTGAAAAACTGCATTAGTTTTCAGGGCTGGCACCTTCCCTGTGGGAGAAGGAGCCGTAAGTTTGCCTTTTCAGAAAAAAGCTTCTGCCGAGAGCGAGCACCGTGACATGCTGAGTCTCTGGGAAAGCAGAGATGCCAAAAGCTGTTGTGCCTGTGGATAGGCTGCAGAGGGATAGTGAAAAACTGCATTAGTTTTCAGGGCTGGCACCTTCCCTGTGGGAGAAGGAGCCGTAAGTTTGCCTTTTCAGAAAAAAGCTTCTGCCGAGAGCGAGCACCGTGACATGCTGAGTCTCTGGGAAAGCAGAGATCCCAAAAGCTGTTGTGCCTGTGGATAGGCTGCAGAGGGATAGTGAAAAACTGCATTAGTTTTCAGGGCTGGCACCTTCCCTGAGGGAGAAGGAGCCGAAAGTTTTCTTTTTCAGAAAAAAGCTTCTGCCGAGAGCGAGCACCGTGACATGCTGAGTCTCTGGGAAAGCAGAGATCCCAAAAGCTGTTGTGCCTGTGGATAGGCTGCAGAGGGATAGTGAAAAACTGCAATATATTTCAGGGCTGGCACCTTCCCTGTGGGAGAAGGAGCCGAAAGTTTGCCTTTTCAGAAAAAAGCTTCTGCCGAGAGCGAGCACCGTGACATGCTGAGTCTCTGGGAAAGCAGAGATCCCAAAAGCTGTTGTGCCTGTGGATAGGCTGCAGAGGGATAGTGAATACCAGCAAGATCTTTCAGGGCTAGCACCTTCCTTGTGGGAGAAGGAGCCACACTTTTGCCTTCTCAGGAAAAGCTTCTGCCGAGAACGAGCACCGTGACATGCTGAGTCTCTGGGAAAGCAGAGATCCCAAAAGCTGTTGTGCCTGTGGATAGGCTGCAGAGGGATAGTGAAAAACTGCATTAGTTTTCAGGGCTGGCACCTTCCCTGTGGGAGAAGGAGCCGTAAGTTTGCCTTTTCAGAAAAAAGCTTCTGCCGAGAGCGAGCACCGTGACATGCTGAGTCTCTGGGAAAGCAGAGATCCCAAAAGCTGTTGTGCCTGTGGATAGGCTGCAGAGGGATAGTGAAAAACTGCATTAGTTTTCAGGGCTGGCACCTTCCCTGTGGGAGAAGGAGCCGTAAGTTTGCCTTTTCAGAAAAAAGCTTCTGCCGAGAGCGAGCACCGTGACATGCTGAGTCTCTGGGAAAGCAGAGATCCCAAAAGCTGTTGTGCCTGTGGATAGGCTGCAGGAGGATAGTGAATACCAGCAAGATCTTTCAGGGCTAGCACCTTCCTTGTGGGAGAAGGAGCCACACTTTTGCCTTCTCAGAAAAAGCTTCTGCCGAGAACGAGCACCGTGACATGCTGAGTCTCTGGGAAAGCAGAGATCCCCAAAGCTGTTGTGCCTGTGGATAGGCTGCAGAGGGATAGTGAAAAACTGCATTAGTTTTCAGGGCTGGCACCTTCCCTGAGGGAGAAGGAGCCGAAAGTTTTCTTTTTCAGAAAAAAGCTTCTGCCGAGAGCGAGCACCGTGACATGCTGAGTCTCTGGGAAAGCAGAGATCCCAAAAGCTGTTGTGCCTGTGGATAGGCTGCAGAGGGATAGTGAAAAACTGCATTAGTTTTCAGGGCTGGCACCTTCCCTGTGGGAGAAGGAGCCGTAAGTTTGCCTTTTCAGAAAAAAGCTTCTGCCGAGAGCGAGCACCGTGACATGCTGAGTCTCTGGGAAAGCAGAGATCCCAAAAGCTGTTGTGCCTGTGGATAGGCTGCAGAGGGATAGTGAAAAACTGCATTAGTGAATACCAGCAAGATCTTTCAGGGCTGGCACCTTCCCTGTGGGAGAAGGAGCCGTAAGTTTGCCTTTTCAGAAAAAAGCTTCTGCCGAGAGCGAGCACCGTGACATGCTGAGTCTCTGGGAAAGCAGAGATCCCCAAAGCTGTTGTGCCTGTGGATAGGCTGCAGAGGGATAGTGAAAAACTGCATTAGTTTTCAGGGCTGGCACCTTCCCTGTGGGAGAAGGAGCCGTAAGTTTGCCTTTTCAGAAAAAAGCTTCTGCCGAGAGCGAGCACCGTGACATGCTGAGTCTCTGGGAAAGCAGAGATCCCAAAAGCTGTTGTGCCTGTGAATAGGCTGCAGAGGGATAGTGAAAAACTGCATTAGTTTTCAGGGCTGGCACCTTCCCTGTGGGAGAAGGAGCCGTAAGTTTGCCTTTTCAGAAAAAAGCTTCTGCCGAGAGCGAGCACCGTGACATGCTGAGTCTCTGGGAAAGCAGAGATCCCAAAAGCTGTTGTGCCTGTGGATAGGCTGCAGAGGGATAGTGAAAAACTGCATTAGTTTTCAGGGCTGGCACCTTCCCTGTGGGAGAAGGAGCCGAAAGTTTGCCTTTTCAGAAAAAAGCTTCTGCCGAGAGCGAGCACCGTGACATGCTGAGTCTCTGGGAAAGCAGAGATCCCAAAAGCTGTTGTGCCTGTGGATAGGCTGCAGAGGGATAGTGAATACCAGCAAGATCTTTCAGGGCTAGCACCTTCCTTGTGGGAGAAGGAGCCACACTTTTGCCTTCTCAGAAAAAGCTTCTGCCGAGAACGAGCACCGTGACATGCTGAGTCTCTGGGAAAGCAGAGATCCCAAAAGCTGTTGTGCCTGTGGATAGGCTGCAGAGGGATAGTGAAAAACTGCATTAGTTTTCAGGGCTGGCACCTTCCCTGTGGGAGAAGGAGCCGTAAGTTTGCCTTTTCAGAAAAAAGCTTCTGCCGAGAGCGAGCACCGTGACATGCTGAGTCTCTGGGAAAGCAGAGATCCCCAGTGCTGTTGCGGCTAAAGTTAGGCTGCAGAGGGATAGTGAATACCAGCAAGATCTTTCAGGGCTGGCACCTTCCTTGTGGGAGAAGGAGCCGTAAGTTTGCCTTTTCAGAAAAAGGCTCTGGCGAGAGTGAGCACCGAGACATGCTGAGTCTCTGGGAAAGCAGAGATCCCCAAAGCTGTTGTGCCTGTGGATAGGCTGCAGAGGGATAGTGAAAAACTGCATTAGTTTTCAGGGCTGGCACCTTCCCTGTGGGAGAAGGAGCCGAAAGTTTTCTTTTTCAGAAAAAAGCTTCTGCCGAGAGGGAGCACCGTGACATGCTGAGTCTCTGGGAAAGCAGAGATCCCCATAGCTGTTGTGCCTGTGGATAGGCTGCAGAGGGATAGTGAAAAACTGCATTAGTTTTCAGGGCTGGCACCTTCCCTGTGGGAGAAGGAGCCGTAAGTTTGCCTTTTCAGAAAAAAGCTTCTGCCGAGAGCGAGCACCGTGACATGCTGAGTCTCTGGGAAAGCAGAGATCCCCAAAGCTGTTGTGCCTGTGGATAGGCTGCAGAGGGATAGTGAAAAACTGCATTAGTTTTCAGGGCTGGCACCTTCCCTGTGGGAGAAGGAGCCGTAAGTTTGCCTTTTCAGAAAAAAGCTTCTGCCGAGAGCGAGCACCGTGACATGCTGAGTCTCTGGGAAAGCAGAGATCCCCAAAGCTGTTGTGCCTGTGGATAGGCTGCAGAGGGATAGTGAAAAACTGCATTAGTTTTCAGGGCTGGCACCTTCCCTGTGGGAGAAGGAGCCGTAAGTTTGCCTTTTCAGAAAAAAGCTTCTGCCGAGAGCGAGCACCGTGACATGCTGAGTCTCTGGGAAAGCAGAGATCCCCAAAGCTGTTGTGCCTGTGGATAGGCTGCAGAGGGATAGTGAAAAACTGCATTAGTTTTCAGGGCTGGCACCTTCCCTGTGGGAGAAGGAGCCGTAAGTTTGCCTTTTCAGAAAAAAGCTTCTGCCGAGAGCGAGCACCGTGACATGCTGAGTCTCTGGGAAAGCAGAGATCCCCAAAGCTGTTGTGCCTGTGGATAGGCTGCAGAGGGATAGTGAAAAACTGCATTAGTTTTCAGGGCTGGCACCTTCCCTGTGGGAGAAGGAGCCGTAAGTTTGCCTTTTCAGAAAAAAGCTTCTGCCGAGAGCGAGCACCGTGACATGCTGAGTCTCTGGGAAAGCAGAGATCCCCAAAGCTGTTGTGCCTGTGGATAGGCTGCAGGAGGATAGTGAATACCAGCAAGATCTTTCAGGGCTGGCACCTTCCTTGTGGGATAAGGAGCCGTAAGTTTGCCTTTTCAGAAAAAGGCTCTGGCGAGAGTGAGCACCGTGACATGCTGAGTCTCTGGGAAAGCAGAGATCCCCAAAGCTGTTGTGCCTGTGGATAGGCTGCAGAGGGATAGTGAAAAACTGCATTAGTTTTCAGGGCTGGCACCTTCCCTGTGGGAGAAGGAGCCGTAAGTTTGCCTTTTCAGAAAAAGCTTCTGCCGAGAGCGAGCACCGTGACATGCTGAGTCTCTGGGAAAGCAGAGATCCCCAAAGCTGTTGTGCCTGTGGATAGGCTGCAGGAGGATAGTGAATACCAGCAAGATCTTTCAGGGCTGGCACCTTCCTTGTGGGAGAAGGAGCCGTAAGTTTGCCTTTTCAGAAAAAGGCTCTGGCGAGAGTGAGCACCGTGACATGCTGAGTCTCTGGGAAAGCAGAGATCCCCAAAGCTGTTGTGCCTGTGGATAGGCTGCAGAGGGATAGTGAAAAACTGCATTAGTTTTCAGGGCTGGCACCTTCCCTGTGGGAGAAGGAGCCGTAAGTTTGCCTTTTCAGAAAAAGCTTCTGCCGAGAGCGAGCACCGTGACATGCTGAGTCTCTGGGAAAGCAGAGATCCCCAAAGCTGTTGTGCCTGTGGATAGGCTGCAGAGGGATAGTGAAAAACTGCATTAGTTTTCAGGGCTGGCACCTTCCCTGTGGGAGAAGGAGCCGTAAGTTTGCCTTTTCAGAAAAAAGCTTCTGCCGAGAGCGAGCACCGTGACATGCTGAGTCTCTGGGAAAGCAGAGATCCCCAAAGCTGTTGTGCCTGTGGATAGGCTGCAGAGGGATAGTGAAAAACTGCATTAGTTTTCAGGGCTGGCACCTTCCCTGTGGGAGAAGGAGCCGTAAGTTTGCCTTTTCAGAAAAAAGCTTCTGCCGAGAGCGAGCACCGTGACATGCTGAGTCTCTGGGAAAGCAGAGATCCCCAAAGCTGTTGTGCCTGTGGATAGGCTGCAGAGGGATAGTGAAAAACTGCATTAGTTTTCAGGGCTGGCACCTTCCCTGTGGGAGAAGGAGCCGTAAGTTTGCCTTTTCAGAAAAAAGCTTCTGCCGAGAGCGAGCACCGTGACATGCTGAGTCTCTGGGAAAGCAGAGATCCCCAAAGCTGTTGTGCCTGTGGATAGGCTGCAGAGGGATAGTGAAAAACTGCATTAGTTTTCAGGGCTGGCACCTTCCCTGTGGGAGAAGGAGCCGTAAGTTTGCCTTTTCAGAAAAAAGCTTCTGCCGAGAGCGAGCACCGTGACATGCTGAGTCTCTGGGAAAGCAGAGATCCCAAAAGCTGTTGTGCCTGTGGATAGGCTGCAGAGGGATAGTGAATACCAGCAAGATCTTTCAGGGCTGGCACCTTCCTTGTGGGAGAAGGAGCCGTAAGTTTGCCTTTTCAGAAAAAGGCTCTGGCGAGAGTGAGCACCGTGACATGCTGAGTCTCTGGGAAAGCAGAGATCCCCAAAGCTGTTGTGCCTGTGGATAGGCTGCAGAGGGATAGTGAAAAACTGCATTAGTTTTCAGGGCTGGCACCTTCCCTGTGGGAGAAGGAGCCGTAAGTTTGCCTTTTCAGAAAAAAGCTTCTGCCGAGAGCGAGCACCGTGACATGCTGAGTCTCTGGGAAAGCAGAGATCCCCAAAGCTGTTGTGCCTGTGGATAGGCTGCAGAGGGATAGTGAAAAACTGCATTAGTTTTCAGGGCTGGCACCTTCCCTGTGGGAGAAGGAGCCGTAAGTTTGCCTTTTCAGAAAAAAGCTTCTGCCGAGAGCGAGCACCGTGACATGCTGAGTCTCTGGGAAAGCAGAGATCCCCAAAGCTGTTGTGCCTGTGGATAGGCTGCAGAGGGATAGTGAAAAACTGCATTAGTTTTCAGGGCTGGCACCTTCCCTGTGGGAGAAGGAGCCGTAAGTTTGCCTTTTCAGAAAAAAGCTTCTGCCGAGAGCGAGCACCGTGACATGCTGAGTCTCTGGGAAAGCAGAGATCCCCAAAGCTGTTGTGCCTGTGGATAGGCTGCAGAGGGATAGTGAAAAACTGCATTAGTTTTCAGGGCTGGCACCTTCCCTGTGGGAGAAGGAGCCGTAAGTTTGCCTTTTCAGAAAAAAGCTTCTGCCGAGAGCGAGCACCGTGACATGCTGAGTCTCTGGGAAAGCAGAGATCCCCAAAGCTGTTGTGCCTGTGGATAGGCTGCAGAGGGATAGTGAATACCAGCAAGATCTTTCAGGGCTAGCACCTTCCTTGTGGGAGAAGGAGCCACACTTTTGCCTTCTCAGAAAAAGCTTCTGCCGAGAACGAGCACCGTGACATGCTGAGTCTCTGGGAAAGCAGAGATCCCCAGTGCTGTTGTGCCTGTGGATAGGCTGCAGAGGGATAGTGAATACCAGCAATATCTTTCAGGGCTAGCACCTTCCTTGTGGGAGAAGGAGCCGTAAGTTTGCCTTTTCAGAAAAAGGCTCTGGCGAGAGTGAGCACCGTGACATGCTGAGTCTCTGGGAAAGCAGAGATCCCCAAAGCTGTTGTGCCTGTGGATAGGCTGCAGAGGGATAGTGAAAAACTGCATAAGTTTTCAGGGCTGGCACCTTCCCTGTGGGAGAAGGAGCCGTAAGTTTGCCTTTTCAGAAAAAAGCTTCTGCCGAGAGCGAGCACCGTGACATGCTGAGTCTCTGGGAAAGCAGAGATCCCCAAAGCTGTTGTGCCTGTGGATAGGCTGCAGAGGGATAGTGAAAAACTGCATTAGTTTTCAGGGCTGGCACCTTCCCTGTGGGAGAAGGAGCCGTAAGTTTGCCTTTTCAGAAAAAAGCTTCTGCCGAGAGCGAGCACCGTGACATGCTGAGTCTCTGGGAAAGCAGAGATCCCAAAAGCTGTTGTGCCTGTGGATAGGCTGCAGAGGGATAGTGAATACCAGCAAGATCTTTCAGGGCTGGCACCTTCCTTGTGGGAGAAGGAGCCGTAAGTTTGCCTTTTCAGAAAAAGGCTCTGGCGAGAGTGAGCACCGTGACATGCTGAGTCTCTGGGAAAGCAGAGATCCCCAAAGCTGTTGTGCCTGTGGATAGGCTGCAGAGGGATAGTGAAAAACTGCATTAGTTTTCAGGGCTGGCACCTTCCCTGTGGGAGAAGGAGCCGAAAGTTTGCCTTTTCAGAAAAAAGCTTCTGCCGAGAGCGAGCACCGTGACATGCTGAGTCTCTGGGAAAGCAGAGATCCCCAAAGCTGTTGTGCCTGTGGATAGGCTGCAGAGGGATAGTGAATACCAGCAAGATCTTTCAGGGCTGGCACCTTCCTTGTGGGAGAAGGAGCCGTAAGTTTGCCTTTTCAGAAAAAGGCTCTGGCGAGAGTGAGCACCGTGACATGCTGAGTCTCTGGGAAAGCAGAGATCCCCAAAGCTGTTGTGCCTGTGGATAGGCTGCAGAGGGATAGTGAAAAACTGCATTAGTTTTCAGGGCTGGCACCTTCCCTGTGGGAGAAGGAGCCGTAAGTTTGCCTTTTCAGAAAAAAGCTTCTGCCGAGAGCGAGCACCGTGACATGCTGAGTCTCTGGGAAAGCAGAGATCCCCAAAGCTGTTGTGCCTGTGGATAGGCTGCAGAGGGATAGTGAAAAACTGCATTAGTTTTCAGGGCTGGCACCTTCCCTGTGGGAGAAGGAGCCGTAAGTTTGCCTTTTCAGAAAAAAGCTTCTGCCGAGAGCGAGCACCGTGACATGCTGAGTCTCTGGGAAAGCAGAGATCCCCAAAGCTGTTGTGCCTGTGGATAGGCTGCAGAGGGATAGTGAAAAACTGCATTAGTTTTCAGGGCTGGCACCTTCCCTGTGGGAGAAGGAGCCGTAAGTTTGCCTTTTCAGAAAAAAGCTTCTGCCGAGAGCGAGCACCGTGACATGCTGAGTCTCTGGGAAAGCAGAGATCCCCAAAGCTGTTGTGCCTGTGGATAGGCTGCAGAGGGATAGTGAAAAACTGCATTAGTTTTCAGGGCTGGCACCTTCCCTGTGGGAGAAGGAGCCGTAAGTTTGCCTTTTCAGAAAAAAGCTTCTGCCGAGAGCGAGCACCGTGACATGCTGAGTCTCTGGGAAAGCAGAGATCCCCAAAGCTGTTGTGCCTGTGGATAGGCTGCAGAGGGATAGTGAAAAACTGCATTAGTTTTCAGGGCTGGCACCTTCCCTGTGGGAGAAGGAGCCGTAAGTTTGCCTTTTCAGAAAAAAGCTTCTGCCGAGAGCGAGCACCGTGACATGCTGAGTCTCTGGGAAATCAGAGATCCCAAAAGCTGTTGTGCCTGTGGATAGGCTGCAGAGGGATAGTGAATACCAGCAAGATCTTTCAGGGCTGGCACCTTCCTTGTGGGAGAAGGAGCCGTAAGTTTGCCTTTTCAGAAAAAGGCTCTGGCGAGAGTGAGCACCGTGACATGCTGAGTCTCTGGGAAAGCAGAGATCCCCAAAGCTGTTGTGCCTGTGGATAGGCTGCAGAGGGATAGTGAAAAACTGCATTAGTTTTCAGGGCTGGCACCTTCCCTGTGGGAGAAGGAGCCGTAAGTTTGCCTTTTCAGAAAAAAGCTTCTGCCGAGAGCGAGCACCGTGACATGCTGAGTCTCTGGGAAAGCAGAGATCCCCAAAGCTGTTGTGCCTGTGGATAGGCTGCAGAGGGATAGTGAAAAACTGCATTAGTTTTCAGGGCTGGCACCTTCCCTGTGGGAGAAGGAGCCGTAAGTTTGCCTTTTCAGAAAAAAGCTTCTGCCGAGAGCGAGCACCGTGACATGCTGAGTCTCTGGGAAAGCAGAGATCCCCAAAGCTGTTGTGCCTGTGGATAGGCTGCAGAGGGATAGTGAAAAACTGCATTAGTTTTCAGGGCTGGCACCTTCCCTGTGGGAGAAGGAGCCGTAAGTTTGCCTTTTCAGAAAAAAGCTTCTGCCGAGAGCGAGCACCGTGACATGCTGAGTCTCTGGGAAAGCAGAGATCCCCAAAGCTGTTGTGCCTGTGGATAGGCTGCAGAGGGATAGTGAAAAACTGCATTAGTTTTCAGGGCTGGCACCTTCCCTGTGGGAGAAGGAGCCGTAAGTTTGCCTTTTCAGAAAAAAGCTTCTGCCGAGAGCGAGCACCGTGACATGCTGAGTCTCTGGGAAAGCAGAGATCCCCAAAGCTGTTGTGCCTGTGGATAGGCTGCAGAGGGATAGTGAAAAACTGCATTAGTTTTCAGGGCTGGCACCTTCCCTGTGGGAGAAGGAGCCGTAAGTTTGCCTTTTCAGAAAAAAGCTTCTGCCGAGAGCGAGCACCGTGACATGCTGAGTCTCTGGGAAAGCAGAGATCCCAAAAGCTGTTGTGCCTGTGGATAGGCTGCAGAGGGATAGTGAATACCAGCAAGATCTTTCAGGGCTGGCACCTTCCTTGTGGGAGAAGGAGCCGTAAGTTTGCCTTTTCAGAAAAAGGCTCTGCCGAGAGTGAGCACCGTGACATGCTGAGTCTCTGGGAAAGCAGAGATCCCCAAAGCTGTTGTGCCTGTGGATAGGCTGCAGAGGGATAGTGAAAAACTGCATTAGTTTTCAGGGCTGGCACCTTCCCTGTGGGAGAAGGAGCCGTAAGTTTGCCTTTTCAGAAAAAAGCTTCTGCCGAGAGCGAGCACCGTGACATGCTGAGTCTCTGGGAAAGCAGAGATCCCCAAAGCTGTTGTGCCTGTGGATAGGCTGCAGAGGGATAGTGAATACCAGCAAGATCTTTCAGGGCTAGCACCTTCCTTGTGGGAGAAGGAGCCACACTTTTGCCTTCTCAGAAAAAGCTTCTGCCGAGAACGAGCACCGTGACATGCTGAGTCTCTGGGAAAGCAGAGATCCCCAAAGCTGTTGTGCCTGTGGATAGGCTGCAGAGGGATAGTGAAAAACTGCATTAGTTTTCAGGGCTGGCACCTTCCCTGTGGGAGAAGGAGCCGTAAGTTTGCCTTTTCAGAAAAAAGCTTCTGCCGAGAGCGAGCACCGTGACATGCTGAGTCTCTGGGAAAGCAGAGATCCCCAAAGCTGTTGTGCCTGTGGATAGGCTGCAGAGGGATAGTGAATACCAGCAAGATCTTTCAGGGCTAGCACCTTCCTTGTGGGAGAAGGAGCCACACTTTTGCCTTCTCAGAAAAAGCTTCTGCCGAGAACGAGCACCGTGACATGCTGAGTCTCTGGGAAAGCAGAGATCCCCAGTGCTGTTGTGCCTGTGGATAGGCTGCAGAGGGATAGTGAATACCAGCAATATCTTTCAGGGCTAGCACCTTCCTTGTGGGAGAAGGAGCCGTAAGTTTGCCTTTTCAGAAAAAGGCTCTGGCGAGAGTGAGCACCGTGACATGCTGAGTCTCTGGGAAAGCAGAGATCCCCAAAGCTGTTGTGCCTGTGGATAGGCTGCAGAGGGATAGTGAAAAACTGCATTAGTTTTCAGGGCTGGCACCTTCCCTGTGGGAGAAGGAGCCGTAAGTTTGCCTTTTCAGAAAAAAGCTTCTGCCGAGAGCGAGCACCGTGACATGCTGAGTCTCTGGGAAAGCAGAGATCCCCAAAGCTGTTGTGCCTGTGGATAGGCTGCAGAGGGATAGTGAAAAACTGCATTAGTTTTCAGGGCTGGCACCTTCCCTGTGGGAGAAGGAGCCGTAAGTTTGCCTTTTCAGAAAAAAGCTTCTGCCGAGAGCGAGCACCGTGACATGCTGAGTCTCTGGGAAAGCAGAGATCCCCAAAGCTGTTGTGCCTGTGGATAGGCTGCAGAGGGATAGTGAAAAACTGCATTAGTTTTCAGGGCTGGCACCTTCCCTGTGGGAGAAGGAGCCGTAAGTTTGCCTTTTCAGAAAAAAGCTTCTGCCGAGAGCGAGCACCGTGACATGCTGAGTCTCTGGGAAAGCAGAGATCCCAAAAGCTGTTGTGCCTGTGGATAGGCTGCAGAGGGATAGTGAATACCAGCAAGATCTTTCAGGGCTGGCACCTTCCTTGTGGGAGAAGGAGCCGTAAGTTTGCCTTTTCAGAAAAAGGCTCTGCCGAGAGTGAGCACCGTGACATGCTGAGTCTCTGGGAAAGCAGAGATCCCCAAAGCTGTTGTGCCTGTGGATAGGCTGCAGAGGGATAGTGAAAAACTGCATTAGTTTTCAGGGCTGGCACCTTCCCTGTGGGAGAAGGAGCCGTAAGTTTGCCTTTTCAGAAAAAAGCTTCTGCCGAGAGCGAGCACCGTGACATGCTGAGTCTCTGGGAAAGCAGAGATCCCCAAAGCTGTTGTGCCTGTGGATAGGCTGCAGAGGGATAGTGAATACCAGCAAGATCTTTCAGGGCTAGCACCTTCCTTGTGGGAGAAGGAGCCACACTTTTGCCTTCTCAGAAAAAGCTTCTGCCGAGAACGAGCACCGTGACATGCTGAGTCTCTGGGAAAGCAGAGATCCCAAAAGCTGTTGTGCCTGTGGATAGGCTGCAGAGGGATAGTGAAAAACTGCATTAGTTTTCAGGGCTGGCACCTTCCCTGTGGGAGAAGGAGCCGTAAGTTTGCCTTTTCAGAAAAAAGCTTCTGCCGAGAGCGAGCACCGTGACATGCTGAGTCTCTGGGAAAGCAGAGATCCCCAAAGCTGTTGTGCCTGTGGATAGGCTGCAGAGGGATAGTGAATACCAGCAAGATCTTTCAGGGCTAGCACCTTCCTTGTGGGAGAAGGAGCCACACTTTTGCCTTCTCAGAAAAAGCTTCTGCCGAGAACGAGCACCGTGACATGCTGAGTCTCTGGGAAAGCAGAGATCCCCAGTGCTGTTGTGCCTGTGGATAGGCTGCAGAGGGATAGTGAATACCAGCAATATCTTTCAGAGCTAGCACCTTCCTTGTGGGAGAAGGAGCCGTAAGTTTGCCTTTTCAGAAAAAGGCTCTGGCGAGAGTGAGCACCATGACATGCTGAGTCTCTGGGAAAGCAGAGATCCCCAAAGCTGTTGTGCCTGTGGATAGGCTGCAGAGGGATAGTGAAAAACTGCATTAGTTTTCAGGGCTGGCACCTTCCCTGTGGGAGAAGGAGCCGTAAGTTTGCCTTTTCAGAAAAAAGCTTCTGCCGAGAGCGAGCACCGTGACATGCTGAGTCTCTGGGAAAGCAGAGATCCCCAAAGCTGTTGTGCCTGTGGATAGGCTGCAGAGGGATAGTGAAAAACTGCATTAGTTTTCAGGGCTGGCACCTTCCCTGTGGGAGAAGGAGCCGTAAGTTTGCCTTTTCAGAAAAAAGCTTCTGCCGAGAGCGAGCACCGTGACATGCTGAGTCTCTGGGAAAGCAGAGATCCCCAAAGCTGTTGTGCCTGTGGATAGGCTGCAGAGGGATAGTGAATACCAGCAAGATCTTTCAGGGCTAGCACCTTCCTTGTGGGAGAAGGAGCCACACTTTTGCCTTCTCAGAAAAAGCTTCTGCCGAGAACGAGCACCGTGACATGCTGAGTCTCTGGGAAAGCAGAGATCCCCAAAGCTGTTGTGCCTGTGGATAGGCTGCAGAGGGATAGTGAAAAACTGCATTAGTTTTCAGGGCTGGCACCTTCCCTGTGGGAGAAGGAGCCGTAAGTTTGCCTTTTCAGAAAAAAGCTTCTGCCGAGAGCGAGCACCGTGACATGCTGAGTCTCTGGGAAAGCAGAGATCCCAAAAGCTGTTGTGCCTGTGGATAGGCTGCAGAGGGATAGTGAAAAACTGCATTAGTTTTCAGGGCTGGCACCTTCCCTGAGGGAGAAGGAGCCGAAAGTTTTCTTTTTCAGAAAAAAGCTTCTGCCGAGAGCGAGCACCGTGACATGCTGAGTCTCTGGGAAAGCAGAGATCCCAAAAGCTGTTGTGCCTGTGGATAGGCTGCAGAGGGATAGTGAAAAACTGCATTAGTTTTCAGGGCTGGCACCTTCCCTGTGGGAGAAGGAGCCGTAAGTTTGCCTTTTCAGAAAAAAGCTTCTGCCGAGAGCGAGCACCGTGACATGCTGAGTCTCTGGGAAAGCAGAGATCCCAAAAGCTGTTGTGCCTGTGGATAGGCTGCAGAGGGATAGTGAAAAACTGCATTAGTTTTCAGGGCTGGCACCTTCCCTGTGGGAGAAGGAGCCGTAAGTTTGCCTTTTCAGAAAAAAGCTTCTGCCGAGAGCGAGCACCGTGACATGCTGAGTCTCTGGGAAAGCAGAGATCCCAAAAGCTGTTGTGCCTGTGGATAGGCTGCAGAGGGATAGTGAAAAACTGCATTAGTTTTCAGGGCTGGCACCTTCCCTGTGGGAGAAGGAGCCGTAAGTTTGCCTTTTCAGAAAAAAGCTTCTGCCGAGAGCGAGCACCGTGACATGCTGAGTCTCTGGGAAAGCAGAGATCCCAAAAGCTGTTGTGCCTGTGGATAGGCTGCAGAGGGATAGTGAAAAACTGCATTAGTTTTCAGGGCTGGCACTTTCCCTGTGGGAGAAGGAGCCGTAAGTTTGCCTTTTCAGAAAAAAGCTTCTGCCGAGAGCGAGCACCGTGACATGCTGAGTCTCTGGGAAAGCAGAGATCCCAAAAGCTGTTGTGCCTGTGAATAGGCTGCAGAGGGATAGTGAAAAACTGCATTAGTTTTCAGGGCTGGCACCTTCCCTGTGGGAGAAGGAGCCGTAAGTTTGCCTTTTCAGAAAAAAGCTTCTGCCGAGAGCGAGCACCGTGACATGCTGAGTCTCTGGGAAAGCAGAGATCCCAAAAGCTGTTGTGCCTGTGGATAGGCTGCAGGAGGATAGTGAATACCAGCAAGATCTTTCAGGGCTAGCACCTTCCTTGTGGGAGAAGGAGCCACACTTTTGCCTTCTCAGAAAAAGCTTCTGCCGAGAACGAGCACCGTGACATGCTGAGTCTCTGGGAAAGCAGAGATCCCAAAAGCTGTTGTGCCTGTGGATAGGCTGCAGAGGGATAGTGAAAAACTGCATTAGTTTTCAGGGCTGGCACCTTCCCTGTGGGAGAAGGAGCCGTAAGTTTGCCTTTTCAGAAAAAAGCTTCTGCCGAGAGCGAGCACCGTGACATGCTGAGTCTCTGGGAAAGCAGAGATCCCAAAAGCTGTTGTGCCTGTGGATAGGCTGCAGAGGGATAGTGAATACCAGCAAGATCTTTCAGGGCTAGCACCTTCCTTGTGGGAGAAGGAGCCACACTTTTGCCTTCTCAGAAAAAGCTTCTGCCGAGAACGAGCACCGTGACATGCTGAGTCTCTGGGAAAGCAGAGATCCCCAAAGCTGTTGTGCCTGTGGATAGGCTGCAGAGGGATAGTGAAAAACTGCATTAGTTTTCAGGGCTGGCACCTTCCCTGAGGGAGAAGGAGCCGAAAGTTTTCTTTTTCAGAAAAAAGCTTCTGCCGAGAGCGAGCACCGTGACATGCTGAGTCTCTGGGAAAGCAGAGATCCCAAAAGCTGTTGTGCCTGTGGATAGGCTGCAGAGGGATAGTGAAAAACTGCATTAGTTTTCAGGGCTGGCACCTTCCCTGTGGGAGAAGGAGCCGTAAGTTTGCCTTTTCAGAAAAAAGCTTCTGCCGAGAGCGAGCACCGTGACATGCTGAGTCTCTGGGAAAGCAGAGATCCCCAAAGCTGTTGTGCCTGTGGATAGGCTGCAGAGGGATAGTGAATACCAGCAAGATCTTTCAGGGCTAGCACCTTCCTTGTGGGAGAAGGAGCCACACTTTTGCCTTCTCAGAAAAAGCTTCTGCCGAGAGCGAGCACCGTGACATGCTGAGTCTCTGGGAAAGCAGAGATCCCCAAAGCTGTTGTGCCTGTGGATAGGCTGCAGAGGGATAGTGAATACCAGCAATATCTTTCAGGGCTAGCACCTTCCTTGTGGGAGAAGGAGCCACACTTTTGCCTTCTCAGAAAAAGCTTCTGCCGAGAACGAGCACCGTGACATGCTGAGTCTCTGGGAAAGCAGAGATCCCCAGTGCTGTTGTGCCTGTGGATAGGCTGCAGAGGGATAGTGAATACCAGCAATATCTTTCAGAGCTAGCACCTTCCTTGTGGGAGAAGGAGCCGTAAGTTTGCCTTTTCAGAAAAAGGCTCTGGCGAGAGTGAGCACCATGACATGCTGAGTCTCTGGGAAAGCAGAGATCCCCAAAGCTGTTGTGCCTGTGGATAGGCTGCAGAGGGATAGTGAAAAACTGCATTAGTTTTCAGGGCTGGCACCTTCCCTGTGGGAGAAGGAGCCGTAAGTTTGCCTTTTCAGAAAAAAGCTTCTGCCGAGAGCGAGCACCGTGACATGCTGAGTCTCTGGGAAAGCAGAGATCCCCAAAGCTGTTGTGCCTGTGGATAGGCTGCAGAGGGATAGTGAATACCAGCAAGATCTTTCAGGGCTAGCACCTTCCTTGTGGGAGAAGGAGCCACACTTTTGCCTTCTCAGAAAAAGCTTCTGCCGAGAACGAGCACCGTGACATGCTGAGTCTCTGGGAAAGCAGAGATCCCCAGTGCTGTTGTGCCTGTGGATAGGCTGCAGAGGGATAGTGAATACCAGCAATATCTTTCAGGGCTAGCACCTTCCTTGTGGGAGAAGGAGCCGTAAGTTTGCCTTTTCAGAAAAAGGCTCTGGCGAGAGTGAGCACCGTGACATGCTGAGTCTCTGGGAAAGCAGAGATCCCCAAAGCTGTTGTGCCTGTGGATAGGCTGCAGAGGGATAGTGAAAAACTGCATTAGTTTTCAGGGCTGGCACCTTCCCTGTGGGAGAAGGAGCCGTAAGTTTGCCTTTTCAGAAAAAAGCTTCTGCCGAGAGCGAGCACCGTGACATGCTGAGTCTCTGGGAAAGCAGAGATCCCCAAAGCTGTTGTGCCTGTGGATAGGCTGCAGAGGGATAGTGAAAAACTGCATTAGTTTTCAGGGCTGGCACCTTCCCTGTGGGAGAAGGAGCCGTAAGTTTGCCTTTTCAGAAAAAAGCTTCTGCCGAGAGCGAGCACCGTGACATGCTGAGTCTCTGGGAAAGCAGAGATCCCCAAAGCTGTTGTGCCTGTGGATAGGCTGCAGAGGGATAGTGAAAAACTGCATTAGTTTTCAGGGCTGGCACCTTCCCTGTGGGAGAAGGAGCCGTAAGTTTGCCTTTTCAGAAAAAAGCTTCTGCCGAGAGCGAGCACCGTGACATGCTGAGTCTCTGGGAAAGCAGAGATCCCAAAAGCTGTTGTGCCTGTGGATAGGCTGCAGAGGGATAGTGAATACCAGCAAGATCTTTCAGGGCTGGCACCTTCCTTGTGGGAGAAGGAGCCGTAAGTTTGCCTTTTCAGAAAAAGGCTCTGCCGAGAGTGAGCACCGTGACATGCTGAGTCTCTGGGAAAGCAGAGATCCCCAAAGCTGTTGTGCCTGTGGATAGGCTGCAGAGGGATAGTGAAAAACTGCATTAGTTTTCAGGGCTGGCACCTTCCCTGTGGGAGAAGGAGCCGTAAGTTTGCCTTTTCAGAAAAAAGCTTCTGCCGAGAGCGAGCACCGTGACATGCTGAGTCTCTGGGAAAGCAGAGATCCCCAAAGCTGTTGTGCCTGTGGATAGGCTGCAGAGGGATAGTGAATACCAGCAAGATCTTTCAGGGCTAGCACCTTCCTTGTGGGAGAAGGAGCCACACTTTTGCCTTCTCAGAAAAAGCTTCTGCCGAGAACGAGCACCGTGACATGCTGAGTCTCTGGGAAAGCAGAGATCCCAAAAGCTGTTGTGCCTGTGGATAGGCTGCAGAGGGATAGTGAAAAACTGCATTAGTTTTCAGGGCTGGCACCTTCCCTGTGGGAGAAGGAGCCGTAAGTTTGCCTTTTCAGAAAAAAGCTTCTGCCGAGAGCGAGCACCGTGACATGCTGAGTCTCTGGGAAAGCAGAGATCCCCAAAGCTGTTGTGCCTGTGGATAGGCTGCAGAGGGATAGTGAATACCAGCAAGATCTTTCAGGGCTAGCACCTTCCTTGTGGGAGAAGGAGCCACACTTTTGCCTTCTCAGAAAAAGCTTCTGCCGAGATCGAGCACCGTGACATGCTGAGTCTCTGGGAAAGCAGAGATCCCCAGTGCTGTTGTGCCTGTGGATAGGCTGCAGAGGGATAGTGAATACCAGCAATATCTTTCAGAGCTAGCACCTTCCTTGTGGGAGAAGGAGCCGTAAGTTTGCCTTTTCAGAAAAAGGCTCTGGCGAGAGTGAGCACCATGACATGCTGAGTCTCTGGGAAAGCAGAGATCCCCAAAGCTGTTGTGCCTGTGGATAGGCTGCAGAGGGATAGTGAAAAACTGCATTAGTTTTCAGGGCTGGCACCTTCCCTGTGGGAGAAGGAGCCGTAAGTTTGCCTTTTCAGAAAAAAGCTTCTGCCGAGAGCGAGCACCGTGACATGCTGAGTCTCTGGGAAAGCAGAGATCCCCAAAGCTGTTGTGCCTGTGGATAGGCTGCAGAGGGATAGTGAAAAACTGCATTAGTTTTCAGGGCTGGCACCTTCCCTGTGGGAGAAGGAGCCGTAAGTTTGCCTTTTCAGAAAAAAGCTTCTGCCGAGAGCGAGCACCGTGACATGCTGAGTCTCTGGGAAAGCAGAGATCCCCAAAGCTGTTGTGCCTGTGGATAGGCTGCAGAGGGATAGTGAAAAACTGCATTAGTTTTCAGGGCTGGCACCTTCCCTGTGGGAGAAGGAGCCGTAAGTTTGCCTTTTCAGAAAAAAGCTTCTGCCGAGAGCGAGCACCGTGACATGCTGAGTCTCTGGGAAAGCAGAGATCCCAAAAGCTGTTGTGCCTGTGGATAGGCTGCAGAGGGATAGTGAAAAACTGCATTAGTTTTCAGGGCTGGCACCTTCCCTGTGGGAGAAGGAGCCGTAAGTTTGCCTTTTCAGAAAAAAGCTTCTGCCGAGAGCGAGCACCGTGACATGCTGAGTCTCTGGGAAAGCAGAGATCCCCAAAGCTGTTGTGCCTGTGGATAGGCTGCAGAGGGATAGTGAAAAACTGCATTAGTTTTCAGGGCTGGCACCTTCCCTGTGGGAGAAGGAGCCGTAAGTTTGCCTTTTCAGAAAAAAGCTTCTGCCGAGAGCGAGCACCGTGACATGCTGAGTCTCTGGGAAAGCAGAGATCCCAAAAGCTGTTGTGCCTGTGGATAGGCTGCAGAGGGATAGTGAATACCAGCAAGATCTTTCAGGGCTGGCACCTTCCTTGTGGGAGAAGGAGCCGTAAGTATGCCTTTTCAGAAAAAGGCTCTGCCAAGAGTGAGCACCGTGACATGCTGAGTCTCTGGGAAAGCAGAGATCCCCAAAGCTGTTGTGCCTGTGGATAGGCTGCAGAGGGATAGTGAAAAACTGCATTAGTTTTCAGGGCTGGCACCTTCCCTGTGGGAGAAGGAGCCGTAAGTTTGCCTTTTCAGAAAAAAGCTTCTGCCGAGAGCGAGCACCGTGACATGCTGAGTCTCTGGGAAAGCAGAGATCCCCAAAGCTGTTGTGCCTGTGGATAGGCTGCAGAGGGATAGTGAATACCAGCAAGATCTTTCAGGGCTAGCACCTTCCTTGTGGGAGAAGGAGCCACACTTTTGCCTTCTCAGAAAAAGCTTCTGCCGAGAACGAGCACCGTGACATGCTGAGTCTCTGGGAAAGCAGAGATCCCCAGTGCTGTTGTGCCTGTGGATAGGCTGCAGAGGGATAGTGAATACCAGCAAGATCTTTCAGGGCTAGCACCTTCCTTGTGGGAGAAGGAGCCGTAAGTTTGCCTTTTCAGAAAAAGGCTCTGGCGAGAGTGAGCACCGTGACATGCTGAGTCTCTGGGAAAGCAGAGATCCCCAAAGCTGTTGTGCCTGTGGATAGGCTGCAGAGGGATAGTGAAAAACTGCATTAGTTTTCAGGGCTGGCACCTTCCTTGTGGGAGAAGGAGCCGTAAGTTTGCCTTTTCAGAAAAAAGCTTCTGCCGAGAGCGAGCACCGTGACATGCTGAGTCTCTGGGAAAGCAGAGATCCCCAAAGCTGTTGTGCCTGTGGATAGGCTGCAGAGGGATAGTGAAAAACTGCATTAGTTTTCAGGGCTGGCACCTTCCCTGTGGGAGAAGGAGCCGTAAGTTTGCCTTTTCAGAAAAAAGCTTCTGCCGAGAGCGAGCACCGTGACATGCTGAGTCTCTGGGAAAGCAGAGATCCCCAAAGCTGTTGTGCCTGTGGATAGGCTGCAGAGGGATAGTGAAAAACTGCATTAGTTTTCAGGGCTGGCACCTTCCCTGTGGGAGAAGGAGCCGTAAGTTTGCCTTTTCAGAAAAAAGCTTCTGCCGAGAGCGAGCACCGTGACATGCTGAGTCTCTGGGAAAGCAGAGATCCCCAAAGCTGTTGTGCCTGTGGATAGGCTGCAGAGGGATAGTGAAAAACTGCATTAGTTTTCAGGGCTGGCACCTTCCCTGTGGGAGAAGGAGCCGTAAGTTTGCCTTTTCAGAAAAAAGCTTCTGCCGAGAGCGAGCACCGTGACATGCTGAGTCTCTGGGAAAGCAGAGATCCCCAAAGCTGTTGTGCCTGTGGATAGGCTGCAGAGGGATAGTGAAAAACTGCATTAGTTTTCAGGGCTGGCACCTTCCCTGTGGGAGAAGGAGCCGTAAGTTTGCCTTTTCAGAAAAAAGCTTCTGCCGAGAGCGAGCACCGTGACATGCTGAGTCTCTGGGAAAGCAGAGATCCCCAAAGCTGTTGTGCCTGTGGATAGGCTGCAGAGGGATAGTGAATACCAGCAAGATCTTTCAGGGCTGGCACCTTCCTTGTGGGAGAAGGAGCCGTAAGTTTGCCTTTTCAGAAAAAGGCTCTGGCGAGAGTGAGCACCGTGACATGCTGAGTCTCTGGGAAAGCAGAGATCCCAAAAGCTGTTGTGCCTGTGGATAGGCTGCAGAGGGATAGTGAATACCAGCAAGATCTTTCAGGGCTGGCACCTTCCTTGTGGGAGAAGGAGCCGTAAGTTTGCCTTTTCAGAAAAAGGCTCTGCCGAGAGTGAGCACCGTGACATGCTGAGTCTCTGGGAAAGCAGAGATCCCCAAAGCTGTTGTGCCTGTGGATAGGCTGCAGAGGGATAGTGAAAAACTGCATTAGTTTTCAGGGCTGGCACCTTCCCTGTGGGAGAAGGAGCCGTAAGTTTGCCTTTTCAGAAAAAAGCTTCTGCCGAGAGCGAGCACCGTGACATGCTGAGTCTCTGGGAAAGCAGAGATCCCCAAAGCTGTTGTGCCTGTGGATAGGCTGCAGAGGGATAGTGAAAAACTGCATTAGTTTTCAGGGCTGGCACCTTCCCTGTGGGAGAAGGAGCCGTAAGTTTGCCTTTTCAGAAAAAAGCTTCTGCCGAGAGCGAGCACCGTGACATGCTGAGTCTCTGGGAAAGCAGAGATCCCCAAAGCTGTTGTGCCTGTGGATAGGCTGCAGAGGGATAGTGAAAAACTGCATTAGTTTTCAGGGCTGGCACCTTCCCTGTGGGAGAAGGAGCCGTAAGTTTGCCTTTTCAGAAAAAAGCTTCTGCCGAGAGCGAGCACCGTGACATGCTGAGTCTCTGGGAAAGCAGAGATCCCCAAAGCTGTTGTGCCTGTGGATAGGCTGCAGAGGGATAGTGAAAAACTGCATTAGTTTTCAGGGCTGGCACCTTCCCTGTGGGAGAAGGAGCCGTAAGTTTGCCTTTTCAGAAAAAAGCTTCTGCCGAGAGCGAGCACCGTGACATGCTGAGTCTCTGGGAAAGCAGAGATCCCCAAAGCTGTTGTGCCTGTGGATAGGCTGCAGAGGGATAGTGAAAAACTGCATTAGTTTTCAGGGCTGGCACCTTCCCTGTGGGAGAAGGAGCCGTAAGTTTGCCTTTTCAGAAAAAAGCTTCTGCCGAGAGCGAGCACCGTGACATGCTGAGTCTCTGGGAAAGCAGAGATCCCCAAAGCTGTTGTGCCTGTGGATAGGCTGCAGAGGGATAGTGAATACCAGCAAGATCTTTCAGGGCTGGCACCTTCCTTGTGGGAGAAGGAGCCGTAAGTTTGCCTTTTCAGAAAAAGGCTCTGGCGAGAGTGAGCACCGTGACATGCTGAGTCTCTGGGAAAGCAGAGATCCCCAAAGCTGTTGTGCCTGTGGATAGGCTGCAGAGGGATAGTGAAAAACTGCATTAGTTTTCAGGGCTGGCACCTTCCCTGTGGGAGAAGGAGCCGTAAGTTTGCCTTTTCAGAAAAAAGCTTCTGCCGAGAGCGAGCACCGTGACATGCTGAGTCTCTGGGAAAGCAGAGATCCCCAAAGCTGTTGTGCCTGTGGATAGGCTGCAGAGGGATAGTGAAAAACTGCATTAGTTTTCAGGGCTGGCACCTTCCCTGTGGGAGAAGGAGCCGTAAGTTTGCCTTTTCAGAAAAAAGCTTCTGCCGAGAGCGAGCACCGTGACATGCTGAGTCTCTGGGAAAGCAGAGATCCCCAAAGCTGTTGTGCCTGTGGATAGGCTGCAGAGGGATAGTGAAAAACTGCATTAGTTTTCAGGGCTGGCACCTTCCCTGTGGGAGAAGGAGCCGTAAGTTTGCCTTTTCAGAAAAAAGCTTCTGCCGAGAGCGAGCACCGTGACATGCTGAGTCTCTGGGAAAGCAGAGATCCCCAAAGCTGTTGTGCCTGTGGATAGGCTGCAGAGGGATAGTGAAAAACTGCATTAGTTTTCAGGGCTGGCACCTTCCCTGTGGGAGAAGGAGCCGTAAGTTTGCCTTTTCAGAAAAAAGCTTCTGCCGAGAACGAGCACCGTGACATGCTGAGTCTCTGGGAAAGCAGAGATCCCCAAAGCTGTTGTGCCTGTGGATAGGCTGCAGAGGGATAGTGAAAAACTGCATTAGTTTTCAGGGCTGGCACCTTCCCTGTGGGAGAAGGAGCCGTAAGTTTGCCTTTTCAGAAAAAAGCTTCTGCCGAGAGCGAGCACCGTGACATGCTGAGTCTCTGGGAAAGCAGAGATCCCCAAAGCTGTTGTGCCTGTGGATAGGCTGCAGAGGGATAGTGAATACCAGCAAGATCTTTCAGGGCTGGCACCTTCCTTGTGGGAGAAGGAGCCGTAAGTTTGCCTTTTCAGAAAAAGGCTCTGGCGAGAGTGAGCACCGTGACATGCTGAGTCTCTGGGAAAGCAGAGATCCCAAAAGCTGTTGTGCCTGTGGATAGGCTGCAGAGGGATAGTGAATACCAGCAAGATCTTTCAGGGCTGGCACCTTCCTTGTGGGAGAAGGAGCCGTAAGTTTGCCTTTTCAGAAAAAGGCTCTGGCGAGAGTGAGCACCGTGACATGCTGAGTCTCTGGGAAAGCAGAGATCCCAAAAGCTGTTGTGCCTGTGGATAGGCTGCAGAGGGATAGTGAATACCAGCAAGATCTTTCAGGGCTGGCACCTTCCTTGTGGGAGAAGGAGCCGTAAGTTTGCCTTTTCAGAAAAAGGCTCTGGCGAGAGTGAGCACCGTGACATGCTGAGTCTCTGGGAAAGCAGAGATCCCCAAAGCTGTTGTGCCTGTGGATAGGCTGCAGAGGGATAGTGAATACCAGCAAGATCTTTCAGGGCTAGCACCTTCCTTGTGGGAGAAGGAGCCACACTTTTGCCTTCTCAGAAAAAGCTTCTGCCGAGAACGAGCACCGTGACATGCTGAGTCTCTGGGAAAGCAGAGATCCCCAAAGCTGTTGTGCCTGTGGATAGGCTGCAGAGGGATAGTGAAAAACTGCATTAGTTTTCAGGGCTGGCACCTTCCCTGTGGGAGAAGGAGCCGTAAGTTTGCCTTTTCAGAAAAAAGCTTCTGCCGAGAGCGAGCACCGTGACATGCTGAGTCTCTGGGAAAGCAGAGATCCCAAAAGCTGTTGTGCCTGTGGATAGGCTGCAGAGGGATAGTGAATACCAGCAAGATCTTTCAGGGCTAGCACCTTCCTTGTGGGAGAAGGAGCCACACTTTTGCCTTCTCAGAAAAAGCTTCTGCCGAGAACGAGCACCGTGACATGCTGAGTCTCTGGGAAAGCAGAGATCCCCAGTGCTGTTGTGCCTGTGGATAGGCTGCAGAGGGATAGTGAATACCAGCAATATCTTTCAGGGCTAGCACCTTCCTTGTGGGAGAAGGAGCCGTAAGTTTGCCTTTTCAGAAAAAGGCTCTGGCGAGAGTGAGCACCGTGACATGCTGAGTCTCTGGGAAAGCAGAGATCCCCAAAGCTGTTGTGCCTGTGGATAGGCTGCAGAGGGATAGTGAAAAACTGCATTAGTTTTCAGGGCTGGCACCTTCCCTGTGGGAGAAGGAGCCGTAAGTTTGCCTTTTCAGAAAAAAGCTTCTGCCGAGAGCGAGCACCGTGACATGCTGAGTCTCTGGGAAAGCAGAGATCCCCAAAGCTGTTGTGCCTGTGGATAGGCTGCAGAGGGATAGTGAAAAACTGCATTAGTTTTCAGGGCTGGCACCTTCCCTGTGGGAGAAGGAGCCGTAAGTTTGCCTTTTCAGAAAAAAGCTTCTGCCGAGAGCGAGCACCGTGACATGCTGAGTCTCTGGGAAAGCAGAGATCCCCAAAGCTGTTGTGCCTGTGGATAGGCTGCAGAGGGATAGTGAAAAACTGCATTAGTTTTCAGGGCTGGCACCTTCCCTGTGGGAGAAGGAGCCGTAAGTTTGCCTTTTCAGAAAAAAGCTTCTGCCGAGAGCGAGCACCGTGACATGCTGAGTCTCTGGGAAAGCAGAGATCCCCAAAGCTGTTGTGCCTGTGGATAGGCTGCAGAGGCATAGTGAAAAACTGCATTAGTTTTCAGGGCTGGCACCTTCCCTGTGGGAGAAGGAGCCGTAAGTTTGCCTTTTCAGAAAAAAGCTTCTGCCGAGAGCGAGCACCGTGACATGCTGAGTCTCTGGGAAAGCAGAGATCCCCAAAGCTGTTGTGCCTGTGGATAGGCTGCAGAGGGATAGTGAAAAACTGCATTAGTTTTCAGGGCTGGCACCTTCCCTGTGGGAGAAGGAGCCGTAAGTTTGCCTTTTCAGAAAAAAGCTTCTGCCGAGAGCGAGCACCGTGACATGCTGAGTCTCTGGGAAAGCAGAGATCCCAAAAGCTGTTGTGCCTGTGGATAGGCTGCAGAGGGATAGTGAATACCAGCAAGATCTTTCAGGGCTGGCACCTTCCTTGTGGGAGAAGGAGCCGTAAGTTTGCCTTTTCAGAAAAAGGCTCTGCCGAGAGTGAGCACCGTGACATGCTGAGTCTCTGGGAAAGCAGAGATCCCCAAAGCTGTTGTGCCTGTGGATAGGCTGCAGAGGGATAGTGAAAAACTGCATTAGTTTTCAGGGCTGGCACCTTCCCTGTGGGAGAAGGAGCCGTAAGTTTGCCTTTTCAGAAAAAAGCTTCTGCCGAGAGCGAGCACCGTGACATGCTGAGTCTCTGGGAAAGCAGAGATCCCCAAAGCTGTTGTGCCTGTGGATAGGCTGCAGAGGGATAGTGAATACCAGCAAGATCTTTCAGGGCTAGCACCTTCCTTGTGGGAGAAGGAGCCACACTTTTGCCTTCTCAGAAAAAGCTTCTGCCGAGAACGAGCACCGTGACATGCTGAGTCTCTGGGAAAGCAGAGATCCCCAGTGCTGTTGTGCCTGTGGATAGGCTGCAGAGGGATAGTGAATACCAGCAATATCTTTCAGGGCTGGCACCTTCCCTGTGGGAGAAGGAGCCGTAAGTTTGCCTTTTCAGAAAAAAGCTTCTGCCGAGAGCGAGCACCGTGACATGCTGAGTCTCTGGGAAAGCAGAGATCCCCAAAGCTGTTGTGCCTGTGGATAGGCTGCAGAGGGATAGTGAAAAACTGCATTAGTTTTCAGGGCTGGCACCTTCCCTGTGGGAGAAGGAGCCGTAAGTTTGCCTTTTCAGAAAAAAGCTTCTGCCGAGAGCGAGCACCGTGACATGCTGAGTCTCTGGGAAAGCAGAGATCCCCAAAGCTGTTGTGCCTGTGGATAGGCTGCAGAGGGATAGTGAAAAACTGCATTAGTTTTCAGGGCTGGCACCTTCCCTGTGGGAGAAGGAGCCGTAAGTTTGCCTTTTCAGAAAAAAGCTTCTGCCGAGAGCGAGCACCGTGACATGCTGAGTCTCTGGGAAAGCAGAGATCCCCAAAGCTGTTGTGCCTGTGGATAGGCTGCAGAGGGATAGTGAAAAACTGCATTAGTTTTCAGGGCTGGCACCTTCCCTGTGGGAGAAGGAGCCGTAAGTTTGCCTTTTCAGAAAAAAGCTTCTGCCGAGAGCGAGCACCGTGACATGCTGAGTCTCTGGGAAAGCAGAGATCCCCAAAGCTGTTGTGCCTGTGGATAGGCTGCAGAGGGATAGTGAATACCAGCAAGATCTTTCAGGGCTAGCACCTTCCTTGTGGGAGAAGGAGCCACACTTTTGCCTTCTCAGAAAAAGCTTCTGCCGAGAACGAGCACCGTGACATGCTGAGTCTCTGGGAAAGCAGAGATCCCCAAAGCTGTTGTGCCTGTGGATAGGCTGCAGAGGGATAGTGAAAAACTGCATTAGTTTTCAGGGCTGGCACCTTCCCTGTGGGAGAAGGAGCCGTAAGTTTGCCTTTTCAGAAAAAAGCTTCTGCCGAGAGCGAGCACCGTGACATGCTGAGTCTCTGGGAAAGCAGAGATCCCAAAAGCTGTTGTGCCTGTGGATAGGCTGCAGAGGGATAGTGAAAAACTGCATTAGTTTTCAGGGCTGGCACCTTCCCTGTGGGAGAAGGAGCCGTAAGTTTGCCTTTTCAGAAAAAAGCTTCTGCCGAGAGCGAGCACCGTGACATGCTGAGTCTCTGGGAAAGCAGAGATCCCCAAAGCTGTTGTGCCTGTGGATAGGCTGCAGAGGGATAGTGAATACCAGCAAGATCTTTCAGGGCTGGCACCTTCCTTGTGGGAGAAGGAGCCGTAAGTTTGCCTTTTCAGAAAAAGGCTCTGGCGAGAGTGAGCACCGTGACATGCTGAGTCTCTGGGAAAGCAGAGATCCCAAAAGCTGTTGTGCCTGTGGATAGGCTGCAGAGGGATAGTGAATACCAGCAAGATCTTTCAGGGCTGGCACCTTCCTTGTGGGAGAAGGAGCCGTAAGTTTGCCTTTTCAGAAAAAGGCTCTGGCGAGAGTGAGCACCGTGACATGCTGAGTCTCTGGGAAAGCAGAGATCCCCAAAGCTGTTGTGCCTGTGGATAGGCTGCAGAGGGATAGTGAATACCAGCAAGATCTTTCAGGGCTGGCACCTTCCTTGTGGGAGAAGGAGCCGTAAGTTTGCCTTTTCAGAAAAAGGCTCTGGCGAGAGTGAGCACCGTGACATGCTGAGTCTCTGGGAAAGCAGAGATCCCCAAAGCTGTTGTGCCTGTGGATAGGCTGCAGAGGGATAGTGAATACCAGCAAGATCTTTCAGGGCTGGCACCTTCCTTGTGGGAGAAGGAGCCGTAAGTTTGCCTTTTCAGAAAAAAGCTTCTGCCGAGAGCGAGCACCGTGACATGCTGAGTCTCTGGGAAAGCAGAGATCCCCAAAGCTGTTGTGCCTGTGGATAGGCTGCAGAGGGATAGTGAATACCAGCAAGATCTTTCAGGGCTGGCACCTTCCTTGTGGGAGAAGGAGCCGTAAGTTTGCCTTTTCAGAAAAAGGCTCTGGCGAGAGTGAGCACCGTGACATGCTGAGTCTCTGGGAAAGCAGAGATCCCAAAAGCTGTTGTGCCTGTGGATAGGCTGCAGAGGGATAGTGAATACCAGCAAGATCTTTCAGGGCTGGCACCTTCCTTGTGGGAGAAGGAGCCGTAAGTTTGCCTTTTCAGAAAAAGGCTCTGGCGAGAGTGAGCACCGTGACATGCTGAGTCTCTGGGAAAGCAGAGATCCCAAAAGCTGTTGTGCCTGTGGATAGGCTGCAGAGGGATAGTGAATACCAGCAAGATCTTTCAGGGCTGGCACCTTCCTTGTGGGAGAAGGAGCCGTAAGTTTGCCTTTTCAGAAAAAGGCTCTGGCGAGAGTGAGCACCGTGACATGCTGAGTCTCTGGGAAAGCAGAGATCCCCAAAGCTGTTGTGCCTGTGGATAGGCTGCAGAGGGATAGTGAATACCAGCAAGATCTTTCAGGGCTAGCACCTTCCTTGTGGGAGAAGGAGCCACACTTTTGCCTTCTCAGAAAAAGCTTCTGCCGAGAACGAGCACCGTGACATGCTGAGTCTCTGGGAAAGCAGAGATCCCCAAAGCTGTTGTGCCTGTGGATAGGCTGCAGAGGGATAGTGAAAAACTGCATTAGTTTTCAGGGCTGGCACCTTCCCTGTGGGAGAAGGAGCCGTAAGTTTGCCTTTTCAGAAAAAAGCTTCTGCCGAGAGCGAGCACCGTGACATGCTGAGTCTCTGGGAAAGCAGAGATCCCCAAAGCTGTTGTGCCTGTGGATAGGCTGCAGAGGGATAGTGAATACCAGCAAGATCTTTCAGGGCTAGCACCTTCCTTGTGGGAGAAGGAGCCACACTTTTGCCTTCTCAGAAAAAGCTTCTGCCGAGAACGAGCACCGTGACATGCTGAGTCTCTGGGAAAGCAGAGATCCCCAGTGCTGTTGTGCCTGTGGATAGGCTGCAGAGGGATAGTGAATACCAGCAATATCTTTCAGGGCTAGCACCTTCCTTGTGGGAGAAGGAGCCGTAAGTTTGCCTTTTCAGAAAAAGGCTCTGGCGAGAGTGAGCACCGTGACATGCTGAGTCTCTGGGAAAGCAGAGATCCCCAAAGCTGTTGTGCCTGTGGATAGGCTGCAGAGGGATAGTGAAAAACTGCATTAGTTTTCAGGGCTGGCACCTTCCCTGTGGGAGAAGGAGCCGTAAGTTTGCCTTTTCAGAAAAAAGCTTCTGCCGAGAGCGAGCACCGTGACATGCTGAGTCTCTGGGAAAGCAGAGATCCCCAAAGCTGTTGTGCCTGTGGATAGGCTGCAGAGGGATAGTGAAAAACTGCATTAGTTTTCAGGGCTGGCACCTTCCCTGTGGGAGAAGGAGCCGTAAGTTTGCCTTTTCAGAAAAAAGCTTCTGCCGAGAGCGAGCACCGTGACATGCTGAGTCTCTGGGAAAGCAGAGATCCCCAAAGCTGTTGTGCCCGTGGATAGGCTGCAGAGGGATAGTGAAAAACTGCATTAGTTTTCAGGGCTGGCACCTTCCCTGTGGGAGAAGGAGCCGTAAGTTTGCCTTTTCAGAAAAAAGCTTCTGCCGAGAGCGAGCACCGTGACATGCTGAGTCTCTGGGAAAGCAGAGATCCCCAAAGCTGTTGTGCCTGTGGATAGGCTGCAGAGGGATAGTGAAAAACTGCATTAGTTTTCAGGGCTGGCACCTTCCCTGTGGGAGAAGGAGCCGTAAGTTTGCCTTTTCAGAAAAATGCTTCTGCCGAGAGCGAGCACCGTGACATGCTGAGTCTCTGGGAAAGCAGAGATCCCCAAAGCTGTTGTGCCTGTGGATAGGCTGCAGAGGGATAGTGAAAAACTGCATTAGTTTTCAGGGCTGGCACCTTCCCTGTGGGAGAAGGAGCCGTAAGTTTGCCTTTTCAGAAAAAAGCTTCTGCCGAGAGCGAGCACCGTGACATGCTGAGTCTCTGGGAAAGCAGAGATCCCAAAAGCTGTTGTGCCTGTGGATAGGCTGCAGAGGGATAGTGAATACCAGCAAGATCTTTCAGGGCTGGCACCTTCCTTGTGGGAGAAGGAGCCGTAAGTTTGCCTTTTCAGAAAAAGGCTCTGCCGAGAGTGAGCACCGTGACATGCTGAGTCTCTGGGAAAGCAGAGATCCCCAAAGCTGTTGTGCCTGTGGATAGGCTGCAGAGGGATAGTGAAAAACTGCATTAGTTTTCAGGGCTGGCACCTTCCCTGTGGGAGAAGGAGCCGTAAGTTTGCCTTTTCAGAAAAAAGCTTCTGCCGAGAGCGAGCACCGTGACATGCTGAGTCTCTGGGAAAGCAGAGATCCCCAAAGCTGTTGTGCCTGTGGATAGGCTGCAGAGGGATAGTGAATACCAGCAAGATCTTTCAGGGCTAGCACCTTCCTTGTGGGAGAAGGAGCCACACTTTTGCCTTCTCAGAAAAAGCTTCTGCCGAGAACGAGCACCGTGACATGCTGAGTCTCTGGGAAAGCAGAGATCCCCAGTGCTGTTGTGCCTGTGGATAGGCTGCAGAGGGATAGTGAATACCAGCAATATCTTTCAGGGCTGGCACCTTCCCTGTGGGAGAAGGAGCCGTAAGTTTGCCTTTTCAGAAAAAAGCTTCTGCCGAGAGCGAGCACCGTGACATGCTGAGTCTCTGGGAAAGCAGAGATCCCCAAAGCTGTTGTGCCTGTGGATAGGCTGCAGAGGGATAGTGAAAAACTGCATTAGTTTTCAGGGCTGGCACCTTCCCTGTGGGAGAAGGAGCCGTAAGTTTGCCTTTTCAGAAAAAAGCTTCTGCCGAGAGCGAGCACCGTGACATGCTGAGTCTCTGGGAAAGCAGAGATCCCCAAAGCTGTTGTGCCTGTGGATAGGCTGCAGAGGGATAGTGAAAAACTGCATTAGTTTTCAGGGCTGGCACCTTCCCTGTGGGAGAAGGAGCCGTAAGTTTGCCTTTTCAGAAAAAAGCTTCTGCCGAGAGCGAGCACCGTGACATGCTGAGTCTCTGGGAAAGCAGAGATCCCCAAAGCTGTTGTGCCTGTGGATAGGCTGCAGAGGGATAGTGAAAAACTGCATTAGTTTTCAGGGCTGGCACCTTCCCTGTGGGAGAAGGAGCCGTAAGTTTGCCTTTTCAGAAAAAAGCTTCTGCCGAGAGCGAGCACCGTGACATGCTGAGTCTCTGGGAAAGCAGAGATCCCCAAAGCTGTTGTGCCTGTGGATAGGCTGCAGAGGGATAGTGAAAAACTGCATTAGTTTTCAGGGCTGGCACCTTCCCTGTGGGAGAAGGAGCCGTAAGTTTGCCTTTTCAGAAAAAAGCTTCTGCCGAGAGCGAGCACCGTGACATGCTGAGTCTCTGGGAAAGCAGAGATCCCCAAAGCTGTTGTGCCTGTGGATAGGCTGCAGAGGGATAGTGAAAAACTGCATTAGTTTTCAGGGCTGGCACCTTCCCTGTGGGAGAAGGAGCCGTAAGTTTGCCTTTTCAGAAAAAAGCTTCTGCCGAGAGCGAGCACCGTGACATGCTGAGTCTCTGGGAAAGCAGAGATCCCAAAAGCTGTTGTGCCTGTGGATAGGCTGCAGAGGGATAGTGAATACCAGCAAGATCTTTCAGGGCTGGCACCTTCCTTGTGGGAGAAGGAGCCGTAAGTATGCCTTTTCAGAAAAAGGCTCTGCCGAGAGTGAGCACCGTGACATGCTGAGTCTCTGGGAAAGCAGAGATCCCCAAAGCTGTTGTGCCTGTGGATAGGCTGCAGAGGGATAGTGAAAAACTGCATTAGTTTTCAGGGCTGGCACCTTCCCTGTGGGAGAAGGAGCCGTAAGTTTGCCTTTTCAGAAAAAAGCTTCTGCCGAGAGCGAGCACCGTGACATGCTGAGTCTCTGGGAAAGCAGAGATCCCCAAAGCTGTTGTGCCTGTGGATAGGCTGCAGAGGGATAGTGAAAAACTGCATTAGTTTTCAGGGCTGGCACCTTCCCTGTGGGAGAAGGAGCCGTAAGTTTGCCTTTTCAGAAAAAAGCTTCTGCCGAGAGCGAGCACCGTGACATGCTGAGTCTCTGGGAAAGCAGAGATCCCCAAAGCTGTTGTGCCTGTGGATAGGCTGCAGAGGGATAGTGAATACCAGCAAGATCTTTCAGGGCTAGCACCTTCCTTGTGGGAGAAGGAGCCACACTTTTGCCTTCTCAGAAAAAGCTTCTGCCGAGAACGAGCACCGTGACATGCTGAGTCTCTGGGAAAGCAGAGATCCCCAGTGCTGTTGTGCCTGTGGATAGGCTGCAGAGGGATAGTGAATACCAGCAAGATCTTTCAGGGCTAGCACCTTCCTTGTGGGAGAAGGAGCCGTAAGTTTGCCTTTTCAGAAAAAGGCTCTGGCGAGAGTGAGCACCGTGACATGCTGAGTCTCTGGGAAAGCAGAGATCCCCAGTGCTGTTGTGCCTGTGGATAGGCTGCAGAGGGATAGTGAAAAACTGCATTAGTTTTCAGGGCTGGCACCTTCCCTGTGGGAGAAGGAGCCGTAAGTTTGCCTTTTCAGAAAAAAGCTTCTGCCGAGAGCGAGCACCGTGACATGCTGAGTCTCTGGGAAAGCAGAGATCCCCAAAGCTGTTGTGCCTGTGGATAGGCTGCAGAGGGATAGTGAAAAACTGCATTAGTTTTCAGGGCTGGCACCTTCCCTGTGGGAGAAGGAGCCGTAAGTTTGCCTTTTCAGAAAAAAGCTTCTGCCGAGAGCGAGCACCGTGACATGCTGAGTCTCTGGGAAAGCAGAGATCCCCAAAGCTGTTGTGCCTGTGGATAGGCTGCAGAGGGATAGTGAAAAACTGCATTAGTTTTCAGGGCTGGCACCTTCCCTGTGGGAGAAGGAGCCGTAAGTTTGCCTTTTCAGAAAAAAGCTTCTGCCGAGAGCGAGCACCGTGACATGCTGAGTCTCTGGGAAAGCAGAGATCCCCAAAGCTGTTGTGCCTGTGGATAGGCTGCAGAGGGATAGTGAAAAACTGCATTAGTTTTCAGGGCTGGCACCTTCCCTGTGGGAGAAGGAGCCGTAAGTTTGCCTTTTCAGAAAAAAGCTTCTGCCGAGAGCGAGCACCGTGACATGCTGAGTCTCTGGGAAAGCAGAGATCCCCAAAGCTGTTGTGCCTGTGGATAGGCTGCAGAGGGATAGTGAATACCAGCAAGATCTTTCAGGGCTGGCACCTTCCTTGTGGGAGAAGGAGCCGTAAGTTTGCCTTTTCAGAAAAAGGCTCTGGCGAGAGTGAGCACCGTGACATGCTGAGTCTCTGGGAAAGCAGAGATCCCAAAAGCTGTTGTGCCTGTGGATAGGCTGCAGAGGGATAGTGAATACCAGCAAGATCTTTCAGGGCTGGCACCTTCCTTGTGGGAGAAGGAGCCGTAAGTTTGCCTTTTCAGAAAAAGGCTCTGCCGAGAGTGAGCACCGTGACATGCTGAGTCTCTGGGAAAGCAGAGATCCCCAAAGCTGTTGTGCCTGTGGATAGGCTGCAGAGGGATAGTGAAAAACTGCATTAGTTTTCAGGGCTGGCACCTTCCCTGTGGGAGAAGGAGCCGTAAGTTTGCCTTTTCAGAAAAAAGCTTCTGCCGAGAGCGAGCACCGTGACATGCTGAGTCTCTGGGAAAGCAGAGATCCCCAAAGCTGTTGTGCCTGTGGATAGGCTGCAGAGGGATAGTGAAAAACTGCATTAGTTTTCAGGGCTGGCACCTTCCCTGTGGGAGAAGGAGCCGTAAGTTTGCCTTTTCAGAAAAAAGCTTCTGCCGAGAGCGAGCACCGTGACATGCTGAGTCTCTGGGAAAGCAGAGATCCCCAAAGCTGTTGTGCCTGTGGATAGGCTGCCGAGGGATAGTGAATACCAGCAAGATCTTTCAGGGCTGGCACCTTCCTTGTGGGAGAAGGAGCCGTAAGTTTGCCTTTTCAGAAAAAAGCTTCTGCCGAGAGCGAGCACCGTGACATGCTGAGTCTCTGGGAAAGCAGAGATCCCCAAAGCTGTTGTGCCTGTGGATAGGCTGCAGAGGGATAGTGAAAAACTGCATTAGTTTTCAGGGCTGGCACCTTCCCTGTGGGAGAAGGAGCCGTAAGTTTGCCTTTTCAGAAAAAAGCTTCTGCCGAGAGCGAGCACCGTGACATGCTGAGTCTCTGGGAAAGCAGAGATCCCCAAAGCTGTTGTGCCTGTGGATAGGCTGCAGAGGGATAGTGAAAAACTGCATTAGTTTTCAGGGCTGGCACCTTCCCTGTGGGAGAAGGAGCCGTAAGTTTGCCTTTTCAGAAAAAAGCTTCTGCCGAGAGCGAGCACCGTGACATGCTGAGTCTCTGGGAAAGCAGAGATCCCCAAAGCTGTTGTGCCTGTGGATAGGCTGCAGAGGGATAGTGAAAAACTGCATTAGTTTTCAGGGCTGGCACCTTCCCTGTGGGAGAAGGAGCCGTAAGTTTGCCTTTTCAGAAAAAAGCTTCTGCCGAGAGCGAGCACCGTGACATGCTGAGTCTCTGGGAAAGCAGAGATCCCCAAAGCTGTTGTGCCTGTGGATAGGCTGCAGAGGGATAGTGAAAAACTGCATTAGTTTTCAGGGCTGGCACCTTCCCTGTGGGAGAAGGAGCCGTAAGTTTGCCTTTTCAGAAAAAAGCTTCTGCCGAGAGCGAGCACCGTGACATGCTGAGTCTCTGGGAAAGCAGAGATCCCAAAAGCTGTTGTGCCTGTGGATAGGCTGCAGAGGGATAGTGAATACCAGCAAGATCTTTCAGGGCTGGCACCTTCCTTGTGGGAGAAGGAGCCGTAAGTTTGCCTTTTCAGAAAAAGGCTCTGCCGAGAGTGAGCACCGTGACATGCTGAGTCTCTGGGAAAGCAGAGATCCCCAAAGCTGTTGTGCCTGTGGATAGGCTGCAGAGGGATAGTGAAAAACTGCATTAGTTTTCAGGGCTGGCACCTTCCCTGTGGGAGAAGGAGCCGTAAGTTTGCCTTTTCAGAAAAAAGCTTCTGCCGAGAGCGAGCACCGTGACATGCTGAGTCTCTGGGAAAGCAGAGATCCCCAAAGCTGTTGTGCCTGTGGATAGGCTGCAGAGGGATAGTGAAAAACTGCATTAGTTTTCAGGGCTGGCACCTTCCCTGTGGGAGAAGGAGCCGTAAGTTTGCCTTTTCAGAAAAAAGCTTCTGCCGAGAGCGAGCACCGTGACATGCTGAGTCTCTGGGAAAGCAGAGATCCCCAAAGCTGTTGTGCCTGTGGATAGGCTGCAGAGGGATAGTGAAAAACTGCATTAGTTTTCAGGGCTGGCACCTTCCCTGTGGGAGAAGGAGCCGTAAGTTTGCCTTTTCAGAAAAAAGCTTCTGCCGAGAGCGAGCACCGTGACATGCTGAGTCTCTGGGAAAGCAGAGATCCCCAAAGCTGTTGTGCCTGTGGATAGGCTGCAGAGGGATAGTGAAAAACTGCATTAGTTTTCAGGGCTGGCACCTTCCCTGTGGGAGAAGGAGCCGTAAGTTTGCCTTTTCAGAAAAAAGCTTCTGCCGAGAACGAGCACCGTGACATGCTGAGTCTCTGGGAAAGCAGAGATCCCCAAAGCTGTTGTGCCTGTGGATAGGCTGCAGAGGGATAGTGAAAAACTGCATTAGTTTTCAGGGCTGGCACCTTCCCTGTGGGAGAAGGAGCCGTAAGTTTGCCTTTTCAGAAAAAAGCTTCTGCCGAGAGCGAGCACCGTGACATGCTGAGTCTCTGGGAAAGCAGAGATCCCCAAAGCTGTTGTGCCTGTGGATAGGCTGCAGAGGGATAGTGAATACCAGCAAGATCTTTCAGGGCTGGCACCTTCCTTGTGGGAGAAGGAGCCGTAAGTTTGCCTTTTCAGAAAAAGGCTCTGGCGAGAGTGAGCACCGTGACATGCTGAGTCTCTGGGAAAGCAGAGATCCCAAAAGCTGTTGTGCCTGTGGATAGGCTGCAGAGGGATAGTGAATACCAGCAAGATCTTTCAGGGCTGGCACCTTCCTTGTGGGAGAAGGAGCCGTAAGTTTGCCTTTTCAGAAAAAGGCTCTGGCGAGAGTGAGCACCGTGACATGCTGAGTCTCTGGGAAAGCAGAGATCCCAAAAGCTGTTGTGCCTGTGGATAGGCTGCAGAGGGATAGTGAATACCAGCAAGATCTTTCAGGGCTGGCACCTTCCTTGTGGGAGAAGGAGCCGTAAGTTTGCCTTTTCAGAAAAAGGCTCTGGCGAGAGTGAGCACCGTGACATGCTGAGTCTCTGGGAAAGCAGAGATCCCCAAAGCTGTTGTGCCTGTGGATAGGCTGCAGAGGGATAGTGAAAAACTGCATTAGTTTTCAGGGCTGGCACCTTCCCTGTGGGAGAAGGAGCCGTAAGTTTGCCTTTTCAGAAAAAAGCTTCTGCCGAGAGCGAGCACCGTGACATGCTGAGTCTCTGGGAAAGCAGAGATCCCCAAAGCTGTTGTGCCTGTGGATAGGCTGCAGAGGGATAGTGAAAAACTGCATTAGTTTTCAGGGCTGGCACCTTCCCTGTGGGAGAAGGAGCCGTAAGTTTGCCTTTTCAGAAAAAAGCTTCTGCCGAGAGCGAGCACCGTGACATGCTGAGTCTCTGGGAAAGCAGAGATCCCCAAAGCTGTTGTGCCTGTGGATAGGCTGCAGAGGGATAGTGAATACCAGCAAGATCTTTCAGGGCTGGCACCTTCCTTGTGGGAGAAGGAGCCGTAAGTTTGCCTTTTCAGAAAAAAGCTTCTGCCGAGAGCGAGCACCGTGACATGCTGAGTCTCTGGGAAAGCAGAGATCCCCAAAGCTGTTGTGCCTGTGGATAGGCTGCAGAGGGATAGTGAAAAACTGCATTAGTTTTCAGGGCTGGCACCTTCCCTGTGGGAGAAGGAGCCGTAAGTTTGCCTTTTCAGAAAAAAGCTTCTGCCGAGAGCGAGCACCGTGACATGCTGAGTCTCTGGGAAAGCAGAGATCCCCAAAGCTGTTGTGCCTGTGGATAGGCTGCAGAGGGATAGTGAAAAACTGCATTAGTTTTCAGGGCTGGCACCTTCCCTGTGGGAGAAGGAGCCGTAAGTTTGCCTTTTCAGAAAAAAGCTTCTGCCGAGAGCGAGCACCGTGACATGCTGAGTCTCTGGGAAAGCAGAGATCCCCAAAGCTGTTGTGCCTGTGGATAGGCTGCAGAGGGATAGTGAAAAACTGCATTAGTTTTCAGGGCTGGCACCTTCCCTGTGGGAGAAGGAGCCGTAAGTTTGCCTTTTCAGAAAAAAGCTTCTGCCGAGAGCGAGCACCGTGACATGCTGAGTCTCTGGGAAAGCAGAGATCCCCAAAGCTGTTGTGCCTGTGGATAGGCTGCAGAGGGATAGTGAAAAACTGCATTAGTTTTCAGGGCTGGCACCTTCCCTGTGGGAGAAGGAGCCGTAAGTTTGCCTTTTCAGAAAAAAGCTTCTGCCGAGAGCGAGCACCGTGACATGCTGAGTCTCTGGGAAAGCAGAGATCCCCAAAGCTGTTGTGCCTGTGGATAGGCTGCAGAGGGATAGTGAATACCAGCAAGATCTTTCAGGGCTGGCACCTTCCTTGTGGGAGAAGGAGCCGTAAGTTTGCCTTTTCAGAAAAAGGCTCTGCCGAGAGTGAGCACCGTGACATGCTGAGTCTCTGGGAAAGCAGAGATCCCCAAAGCTGTTGTGCCTGTGGATAGGCTGCAGAGGGATAGTGAAAAACTGCATTAGTTTTCAGGGCTGGCACCTTCCCTGTGGGAGAAGGAGCCGTAAGTTTGCCTTTTCAGAAAAAAGCTTCTGCCGAGAGCGAGCACCGTGACATGCTGAGTCTCTGGGAAAGCAGAGATCCCCAAAGCTGTTGTGCCTGTGGATAGGCTGCAGAGGGATAGTGAAAAACTGCATTAGTTTTCAGGGCTGGCACCTTCCCTGTGGGAGAAGGAGCCGTAAGTTTGCCTTTTCAGAAAAAAGCTTCTGCCGAGAGCGAGCACCGTGACATGCTGAGTCTCTGGGAAAGCAGAGATCCCCAAAGCTGTTGTGCCTGTGGATAGGCTGCAGAGGGATAGTGAATACCAGCAAGATCTTTCAGGGCTGGCACCTTCCTTGTGGGAGAAGGAGCCGTAAGTTTGCCTTTTCAGAAAAAAGCTTCTGCCGAGAGCGAGCACCGTGACATGCTGAGTCTCTGGGAAAGCAGAGATCCCCAAAGCTGTTGTGCCTGTGGATAGGCTGCAGAGGGATAGTGAAAAACTGCATTAGTTTTCAGGGCTGGCACCTTCCCTGTGGGAGAAGGAGCCGTAAGTTTGCCTTTTCAGAAAAAAGCTTCTGCCGAGAGCGAGCACCGTGACATGCTGAGTCTCTGGGAAAGCAGAGATCCCCAAAGCTGTTGTGCCTGTGGATAGGCTGCAGAGGGATAGTGAAAAACTGCATTAGTTTTCAGGGCTGGCACCTTCCCTGTGGGAGAAGGAGCCGTAAGTTTGCCTTTTCAGAAAAAAGCTTCTGCCGAGAGCGAGCACCGTGACATGCTGAGTCTCTGGGAAAGCAGAGATCCCCAAAGCTGTTGTGCCTGTGGATAGGCTGCAGAGGGATAGTGAAAAACTGCATTAGTTTTCAGGGCTGGCACCTTCCCTGTGGGAGAAGGAGCCGTAAGTTTGCCTTTTCAGAAAAAAGCTTCTGCCGAGAGCGAGCACCGTGACATGCTGAGTCTCTGGGAAAGCAGAGATCCCCAAAGCTGTTGTGCCTGTGGATAGGCTGCAGAGGGATAGTGAAAAACTGCATTAGTTTTCAGGGCTGGCACCTTCCCTGTGGGAGAAGGAGCCGTAAGTTTGCCTTTTCAGAAAAAAGCTTCTGCCGAGAGCGAGCACCGTGACATGCTGAGTCTCTGGGAAAGCAGAGATCCCAAAAGCTGTTGTGCCTGTGGATAGGCTGCAGAGGGATAGTGAATACCAGCAAGATCTTTCAGGGCTGGCACCTTCCTTGTGGGAGAAGGAGCCGTAAGTTTGCCTTTTCAGAAAAAGGCTCTGCCGAGAGTGAGCACCGTGACATGCTGAGTCTCTGGGAAAGCAGAGATCCCCAAAGCTGTTGTGCCTGTGGATAGGCTGCAGAGGGATAGTGAAAAACTGCATTAGTTTTCAGGGCTGGCACCTTCCCTGTGGGAGAAGGAGCCGTAAGTTTGCCTTTTCAGAAAAAAGCTTCTGCCGAGAGCGAGCACCGTGACATGCTGAGTCTCTGGGAAAGCAGAGATCCCCAAAGCTGTTGTGCCTGTGGATAGGCTGCAGAGGGATAGTGAAAAACTGCATTAGTTTTCAGGGCTGGCACCTTCCCTGTGGGAGAAGGAGCCGTAAGTTTGCCTTTTCAGAAAAAAGCTTCTGCCGAGAGCGAGCACCGTGACATGCTGAGTCTCTGGGAAAGCAGAGATCCCCAAAGCTGTTGTGCCTGTGGATAGGCTGCAGAGGGATAGTGAAAAACTGCATTAGTTTTCAGGGCTGGCACCTTCCCTGTGGGAGAAGGAGCCGTAAGTTTGCCTTTTCAGAAAAAAGCTTCTGCCGAGAGCGAGCACCGTGACATGCTGAGTCTCTGGGAAAGCAGAGATCCCCAAAGCTGTTGTGCCTGTGGATAGGCTGCAGAGGGATAGTGAAAAACTGCATTAGTTTTCAGGGCTGGCACCTTCCCTGTGGGAGAAGGAGCCGTAAGTTTGCCTTTTCAGAAAAAAGCTTCTGCCGAGAGCGAGCACCGTGACATGCTGAGTCTCTGGGAAAGCAGAGATCCCCAAAGCTGTTGTGCCTGTGGATAGGCTGCAGAGGGATAGTGAAAAACTGCATTAGTTTTCAGGGCTGGCACCTTCCCTGTGGGAGAAGGAGCCGTAAGTTTGCCTTTTCAGAAAAAAGCTTCTGCCGAGAGCGAGCACCGTGACATGCTGAGTCTCTGGGAAAGCAGAGATCCCCAAAGCTGTTGTGCCTGTGGATAGGCTGCAGAGGGATAGTGAATACCAGCAAGATCTTTCAGGGCTGGCACCTTCCTTGTGGGAGAAGGAGCCGTAAGTTTGCCTTTTCAGAAAAAGGCTCTGGCGAGAGTGAGCACCGTGAC
>NW_026061139.1:0-18502 GCF_929443795.1 Astur gentilis
CAGGCACAACAGCTTTTGGGATCTCTGCTTTCCCAGAGACTCAGCATGTCACGGTGCTCGCTCTCGGCAGAAGCTTTTTTCTGAAAAGGCAAACTTACGGCTCCTTCTCCCACAGGGAAGGTGCCAGCCCTGAAAACTAATGCAGTTTTTCACTATCCCTCTGCAGCCTATCCACAGGCACAACAGCTTTTGGGATCTCTGCTTTCCCAGAGACTCAGCATGTCACGGTGCTCGCTCTCGGCAGAAGCTTTTTTCTGAAAAGGCAAACTTACGGCTCCTTCTCCCACAGGGAAGGTGCCAGCCCTGAAAACTAATGCAGTTTTTCACTATCCCTCTGCAGCCTATCCACAGGCACAACAGCTTTGGGGATCTCTGCTTTCCCAGAGACTCAGCATGTCACGGTGCTCGCTCTCGGCAGAAGCTTTTTTCTGAAAAGGCAAACTTACGGCTCCTTCTCCCACAGGGAAGGTGCCAGCCCTGAAAACTAATGCAGTTTTTTCACTATCCCTCTGCAGCCTATCCACAGGCACAACAGCTTTGGGGATCTCTGCTTTCCCAGAGACTCAGCATGTCACGGTGCTCGCTCTCGGCAGAAGCTTTTTTCTGAAAAGGCAAACTTACGGCTCCTTCTCCCACAGGGAAGGTGCCAGCCCTGAAAACTAATGCAGTTTTTCACTATCCCTCTGCAGCCTATCCACAGGCACAACAGCTTTTGGGATCTCTGCTTTCCCAGAGACTCAGCATGTCACGGTGCTCGCTCTCGGCAGAAGCTTTTTTCTGAAAAGGCAAACTTACGGCTCCTTCTCCCACAGGGAAGGTGCCAGCCCTGAAAACTAATGCAGTTTTTCACTATCCCTCTGCAGCCTATCCACAGGCACAACAGCTTTGGGGATCTCTGCTTTCCCAGAGACTCAGCATGTCACGGTGCTCGCTCTCGGCAGAAGCTTTTTTCTGAAAAGGCAAACTTACGGCTCCTTCTCCCACAGGGAAGGTGCCAGCCCTGAAAACTAATGCAGTTTTTCACTATCCCTCTGCAGCCTATCCACAGGCACAACAGCTTTGGGGATCTCTGCTTTCCCAGAGACTCAGCATGTCACGGTGCTCGCTCTCGGCAGAAGCTTTTTTCTGAAAAGGCAAACTTACGGCTCCTTCTCCCACAGGGAAGGTGCCAGCCCTGAAAACTAATGCAGTTTTTCACTATCCCTCTGCAGCCTATCCACAGGCACAACAGCTTTTGGGATCTCTGCTTTCCCAGAGACTCAGCATGTCACGGTGCTCGCTCTCGGCAGAAGCTTTTTTCTGAAAAGGCAAACTTACGGCTCCTTCTCCCACAGGGAAGGTGCCAGCCCTGAAAACTAATGCAGTTTTTCACTATCCCTCTGCAGCCTATCCACAGGCACAACAGCTTTGGGGATCTCTGCTTTCCCAGAGACTCAGCATGTCACGGTGCTCGCTCTCGGCAGAAGCTTTTTTCTGAAAAGGCAAACTTACGGCTCCTTCTCCCACAGGGAAGGTGCCAGCCCTGAAAACTAATGCAGTTTTTCACTATCCCTCTGCAGCCTATCCACAGGCACAACAGCTTTTGGGATCTCTGCTTTCCCAGAGACTCAGCATGTCACGGTGCTCGCTCTCGGCAGAAGCTTTTTTCTGAAAAGGCAAACTTACGGCTCCTTCTCCCACAGGGAAGGTGCCAGCCCTGAAAACTAATGCAGTTTTTCACTATCCCTCTGCAGCCTATCCACAGGCACAACAGCTTTGGGGATCTCTGCTTTCCCAGAGACTCAGCATGTCACGGTGCTCGCTCTCGGCAGAAGCTTTTTTCTGAAAAGGCAAACTTACGGCTCCTTCTCCCACAGGGAAGGTGCCAGCCCTGAAAACTAATGCAGTTTTTCACTATCCCTCTGCAGCCTATCCACAGGCACAACAGCTTTTGGGATCTCTGCTTTCCCAGAGACTCAGCATGTCACGGTGCTCGCTCTCGGCAGAAGCTTTTTTCTGAAAAGGCAAACTTACGGCTCCTTCTCCCACAGGGAAGGTGCCAGCCCTGAAAACTAATGCAGTTTTTCACTATCCCTCTGCAGCCTATCCACAGGCACAACAGCTTTTGGGATCTCTGCTTTCCCAGAGACTCAGCATGTCACGGTGCTCGCTCTCGGCAGAAGCTTTTTTCTGAAAAGGCAAACTTACGGCTCCTTCTCCCACAGGGAAGGTGCCATCCCTGAAAACTAATGCAGTTTTTCACTATCCCTCTGCAGCCTATCCACAGGCACAACAGCTTTGGGGATCTCTGCTTTCCCAGAGACTCAGCATGTCACGGTGCTCGCTCTCGGCAGAAGCTTTTTCTGAGAAGGCAAAAGTGTGGCTCCTTCTCCCACAAGGAAGGTGCTAGCCCTGAAAGATCTTGCTGGTATTCACTATCCCTCTGCAGCCTATCCACAGGCACAACAGCTTTGGGGATCTCTGCTTTCCCAGAGACTCAGCATGTCACGGTGCTCGCTCTCGGCAGAAGCTTTTTTCTGAAAAGGCAAACTTACGGCTCCTTCTCCCACAGGGAAGGTGCCAGCCCTGAAAACTAATGCAGTTTTTCACTATCCCTCTGCAGCCTATCCACAGGCACAACAGCTTTTGGGATCTCTGCTTTCCCAGAGACTCAGCATGTCACGGTGCTCGCTCTCGGCAGAAGCTTTTTTCTGAAAAGGCAAACTTACGGCTCCTTCTCCCACAGGGAAGGTGCCAGCCCTGAAAACTAATGCAGTTTTTCACTATCCCTCTGCAGCCTATCCACAGGCACAACAGCTTTGGGGATCTCTGCTTTCCCAGAGACTCAGCATGTCACGGTGCTCGCTCTCGGCAGAAGCTTTTTTCTGAAAAGGCAAACTTACGGCTCCTTCTCCCACAGGGAAGGTGCCAGCCCTGAAAACTAATGCAGTTTTTCACTATCCCTCTGCAGCCTATCCACAGGCACAACAGCTTTTGGGATCTCTGCTTTCCCAGAGACTCAGCATGTCACGGTGCTCGCTCTCGGCAGAAGCTTTTTTCTGAAAAGGCAAACTTACGGCTCCTTCTCCCACAGGGAAGGTGCCAGCCCTGAAAACTAATGCAGTTTTTCACTATCCCTCTGCAGCCTATCCACAGGCACAACAGCTTTGGGGATCTCTGCTTTCCCAGAGACTCAGCATGTCACGGTGCTCGCTCTCGGCAGAAGCTTTTTTCTGAAAAGGCAAACTTACGGCTCCTTCTCCCACAGGGAAGGTGCCAGCCCTGAAAACTAATGCAGTTTTTCACTATCCCTCTGCAGCCTATCCACAGGCACAACAGCTTTTGGGATCTCTGCTTTCCCAGAGACTCAGCATGTCACGGTGCTCGCTCTCGGCAGAAGCTTTTTTCTGAAAAGGCAAACTTACGGCTCCTTCTCCCACAGGGAAGGTGCCAGCCCTGAAAACTAATGCAGTTTTTCACTATCCCTCTGCAGCCTATCCACAGGCACAACAGCTTTGGGGATCTCTGCTTTCCCAGAGACTCAGCATGTCACGGTGCTCGCTCTCGGCAGAAGCTTTTTTCTGAAAAGGCAAACTTACGGCTCCTTCTCCCACAGGGAAGGTGCCAGCCCTGAAAACTAATGCAGTTTTTCACTATCCCTCTGCAGCCTATCCACAGGCACAACAGCTTTGGGGATCTCTGCTTTCCCAGAGACTCAGCATGTCACGGTGCTCGCTCTCGGCAGAAGCTTTTTCTGAGAAGGCAAAAGTGTGGCTCCTTCTCCCACAAGGAAGGTGCTAGCCCTGAAAGATCTTGCTGGTATTCACTATCCCTCTGCAGCCTATCCACAGGCACAACAGCTTTTGGGATCTCTGCTTTCCCAGAGACTCAGCATGTCACGGTGCTCACTCTCGGCAGAAGCTTTTTTCTGAAAAGGCAAACTTACGGCTCCTTCTCCCACAGGGAAGGTGCCAGCCCTGAAAACTAATGCAGTTTTTCACTATCCCTCTGCAGCCTATCCACAGGCACAACAGCTTTTGGGATCTCTGCTTTCCCAGAGACTCAGCATGTCACGGTGCTCGCTCTCGGCAGAAGCTTTTTTCTGAAAAGGCAAACTTACGGCTCCTTCTCCCACAGGGAAGGTGCCAGCCCTGAAAACTAATGCAGTTTTTCACTATCCCTCTGCAGCCTATCCACAGGCACAACAGCTTTGGGGATCTCTGCTTTCCCAGAGACTCAGCATGTCACGGTGCTCGCTCTCGGCAGAAGCTTTTTTCTGAAAAGGCAAACTTACGGCTCCTTCTCCCACAGGGAAGGTGCCAGCCCTGAAAACTAATGCAGTTTTTCACTATCCCTCTGCAGCCTATCCACAGGCACAACAGCTTTTGGGATCTCTGCTTTCCCAGAGACTCAGCATGTCACGGTGCTCGCTCTCGGCAGAAGCTTTTTTCTGAAAAGGCAAACTTACGGCTCCTTCTCCCACAGGGAAGGTGCCAGCCCTGAAAACTAATGCAGTTTTTCACTATCCCTCTGCAGCCTATCCACAGGCACAACAGCTTTGGGGATCTCTGCTTTCCCAGAGACTCAGCATGTCACGGTGCTCGCTCTCGGCAGAAGCTTTTTTCTGAAAAGGCAAACTTACGGCTCCTTCTCCCACAGGGAAGGTGCCAGCCCTGAAAACTAATGCAGTTTTTCACTATCCCTCTGCAGCCTATCCACAGGCACAACAGCTTTTGGGATCTCTGCTTTCCCAGAGACTCAGCATGTCACGGTGCTCGCTCTCGGCAGAAGCTTTTTTCTGAAAAGGCAAACTTACGGCTCCTTCTCCCACAGGGAAGGTGCCAGCCCTGAAAACTAATGCAGTTTTTCACTATCCCTCTGCAGCCTATTCACAGGCACAACAGCTTTGGGGATCTCTGCTTTCCCAGAGACTCAGCATGTCACGGTGCTCGCTCTCGGCAGAAGCTTTTTTCTGAAAAGGCAAACTTACGGCTCCTTCTCCCACAGGGAAGGTGCCAGCCCTGAAAACTAATGCAGTTTTTCACTATCCCTCTGCAGCCTATCCACAGGCACAACAGCTTTGGGGATCTCTGCTTTCCCAGAGACTCAGCATGTCACGGTGCTCGCTCTCGGCAGAAGCTTTTTTCTGAAAAGGCAAACTTACGGCTCCTTCTCCCACAGGGAAGGTGCCAGCCCTGAAAACTAATGCAGTTTTTCACTATCCCTCTGCAGCCTATCCACAGGCACAACAGCTTTGGGGATCTCTGCTTTCCCAGAGACTCAGCATGTCACGGTGCTCGCTCTCGGCAGAAGCTTTTTTCTGAAAAGGCAAACTTACGGCTCCTTCTCCCACAGGGAAGGTGCCAGCCCTGAAAACTAATGCAGTTTTTCACTATCCCTCTGCAGCCTATCCACAGGCACAACAGCTTTTGGGATCTCTGCTTTCCCAGAGACTCAGCATGTCACGGTGCTCGCTCTCGGCAGAAGCTTTTTTCTGAAAAGGCAAACTTACGGCTCCTTCTCCCACAGGGAAGGTGCCAGCCCTGAAAACTAATGCAGTTTTTCACTATCCCTCTGCAGCCTATCCACAGGCACAACAGCTTTTGGGATCTCTGCTTTCCCAGAGACTCAGCATGTCACGGTGCTCGCTCTCGGCAGAAGCTTTTTTCTGAAAAGGCAAACTTACGGCTCCTTCTCCCACAGGGAAGGTGCCAGCCCTGAAAACTAATGCAGTTTTTCACTATCCCTCTGCAGCCTATCCACAGGCACAACAGCTTTTGGGATCTCTGCTTTCCCAGAGACTCAGCATGTCACGGTGCTCGCTCTCGGCAGAAGCTTTTTTCTGAAAAGGCAAACTTACGGCTCCTTCTCCCACAGGGAAGGTGCCAGCCCTGAAAACTAATGCAGTTTTTCACTATCCCTCTGCAGCCTATCCACAGGCACAACAGCTTTTGGGATCTCTGCTTTCCCAGAGACTCAGCATGTCACGGTGCTCGCTCTCGGCAGAAGCTTTTTTCTGAAAAGGCAAACTTACGGCTCCTTCTCCCACAGGGAAGGTGCCAGCCCTGAAAACTAATGCAGTTTTTCACTATCCCTCTGCAGCCTATCCACAGGCACAACAGCTTTGGGGATCTCTGCTTTCCCAGAGACTCAGCATGTCACGGTGCTCGCTCTCGGCAGAAGCTTTTTTCTGAAAAGGCAAACTTACGGCTCCTTCTCCCACAGGGAAGGTGCCAGCCCTGAAAACTAATGCAGTTTTTCACTATCCCTCTGCAGCCTATCCACAGGCACAACAGCTTTGGGGATCTCTGCTTTCCCAGAGACTCAGCATGTCACGGTGCTCGCTCTCGGCAGAAGCTTTTTTCTGAAAAGGCAAACTTACGGCTCCTTCTCCCACAGGGAAGGTGCCAGCCCTGAAAACTAATGCAGTTTTTCACTATCCCTCTGCAGCCTATCCACAGGCACAACAGCTTTTGGGATCTCTGCTTTCCCAGAGACTCAGCATGTCACGGTGCTCGCTCTCGGCAGAAGCTTTTTTCTGAAAAGGCAAACTTACGGCTCCTTCTCCCACAGGGAAGGTGCCAGCCCTGAAAACTAATGCAGTTTTTCACTATCCCTCTGCAGCCTATCCACAGGCACAACAGCTTTGGGGATCTCTGCTTTCCCAGAGACTCAGCATGTCACGGTGCTCGCTCTCGGCAGAAGCTTTTTTCTGAAAAGGCAAACTTACGGCTCCTTCTCCCACAGGGAAGGTGCCAGCCCTGAAAACTAATGCAGTTTTTCACTATCCCTCTGCAGCCTATCCACAGGCACAACAGCTTTTGGGATCTCTGCTTTCCCAGAGACTCAGCATGTCACGGTGCTCGCTCTCGGCAGAAGCTTTTTTCTGAAAAGGCAAACTTACGGCTCCTTCTCCCACAGGGAAGGTGCCAGCCCTGAAAACTAATGCAGTTTTTCACTATCCCTCTGCAGCCTATCCACAGGCACAACAGCTTTGGGGATCTCTGCTTTCCCAGAGACTCAGCATGTCACGGTGCTCGCTCTCGGCAGAAGCTTTTTTCTGAAAAGGCAAACTTACGGCTCCTTCTCCCACAGGGAAGGTGCCAGCCCTGAAAACTAATGCAGTTTTTCACTATCCCTCTGCAGCCTATCCACAGGCACAACAGCTTTTGGGATCTCTGCTTTCCCAGAGACTCAGCATGTCACGGTGCTCGCTCTCGGCAGAAGCTTTTTTCTGAAAAGGCAAACTTACGGCTCCTTCTCCCACAGGGAAGGTGCCAGCCCTGAAAACTAATGCAGTTTTTCACTATCCCTCTGCAGCCTATCCACAGGCACAACAGCTTTGGGGATCTCTGCTTTCCCAGAGACTCAGCATGTCACGGTGCTCGCTCTCGGCAGAAGCTTTTTTCTGAAAAGGCAAACTTACGGCTCCTTCTCCCACAGGGAAGGTGCCAGCCCTGAAAACTAATGCAGTTTTTCACTATCCCTCTGCAGCCTATCCACAGGCACAACAGCTTTTGGGATCTCTGCTTTCCCAGAGACTCAGCATGTCACGGTGCTCGCTCTCGGCAGAAGCTTTTTTCTGAAAAGGCAAACTTACGGCTCCTTCTCCCACAGGGAAGGTGCCAGCCCTGAAAACTAATGCAGTTTTTCACTATCCCTCTGCAGCCTATCCACAGGCACAACAGCTTTTGGGATCTCTGCTTTCCCAGAGACTCAGCATGTCACGGTGCTCGCTCTCGGCAGAAGCTTTTTTCTGAAAAGGCAAACTTACGGCTCCTTCTCCCACAGGGAAGGTGCCATCCCTGAAAACTAATGCAGTTTTTCACTATCCCTCTGCAGCCTATCCACAGGCACAACAGCTTTGGGGATCTCTGCTTTCCCAGAGACTCAGCATGTCACGGTGCTCGCTCTCGGCAGAAGCTTTTTCTGAGAAGGCAAAAGTGTGGCTCCTTCTCCCACAAGGAAGGTGCTAGCCCTGAAAGATCTTGCTGGTATTCACTATCCCTCTGCAGCCTATCCACAGGCACAACAGCTTTGGGGATCTCTGCTTTCCCAGAGACTCAGCATGTCACGGTGCTCGCTCTCGGCAGAAGCTTTTTTCTGAAAAGGCAAACTTACGGCTCCTTCTCCCACAGGGAAGGTGCCAGCCCTGAAAACTAATGCAGTTTTTCACTATCCCTCTGCAGCCTATCCACAGGCACAACAGCTTTTGGGATCTCTGCTTTCCCAGAGACTCAGCATGTCACGGTGCTCGCTCTCGGCAGAAGCTTTTTTCTGAAAAGGCAAACTTACGGCTCCTTCTCCCACAGGGAAGGTGCCAGCCCTGAAAACTAATGCAGTTTTTCACTATCCCTCTGCAGCCTATCCACAGGCACAACAGCTTTTGGGATCTCTGCTTTCCCAGAGACTCAGCATGTCACGGTGCTCGCTCTCGGCAGAAGCTTTTTTCTGAAAAGGCAAACTTACGGCTCCTTCTCCCACAGGGAAGGTGCCAGCCCTGAAAACTAATGCAGTTTTTCACTATCCCTCTGCAGCCTATCCACAGGCACAACAGCTTTGGGGATCTCTGCTTTCCCAGAGACTCAGCATGTCACGGTGCTCGCTCTCGGCAGAAGCTTTTTTCTGAAAAGGCAAACTTACGGCTCCTTCTCCCACAGGGAAGGTGCCATCCCTGAAAACTAATGCAGTTTTTCACTATCCCTCTGCAGCCTATCCACAGGCACACAGCTTTGGGGATCTCTGCTTTCCCAGAGACTCAGCATGTCACGGTGCTCGCTCTCGGCAGAAGCTTTTTCTGAGAAGGCAAAAGTGTGGCTCCTTCTCCCACAAGGAAGGTGCTAGCCCTGAAAGATCTTGCTGGTATTCACTATCCCTCTGCAGCCTATCCACAGGCACAACAGCTTTGGGGATCTCTGCTTTCCCAGAGACTCAGCATGTCACGGTGCTCGCTCTCGGCAGAAGCTTTTTTCTGAAAAGGCAAACTTACGGCTCCTTCTCCCACAGGGAAGGTGCCAGCCCTGAAAACTAATGCAGTTTTTCACTATCCCTCTGCAGCCTATCCACAGGCACAACAGCTTTGGGGATCTCTGCTTTCCCAGAGACTCAGCATGTCACGGTGCTCGCTCTCGGCAGAAGCTTTTTTCTGAAAAGGCAAACTTACGGCTCCTTCTCCCACAGGGAAGGTGCCAGCCCTGAAAACTAATGCAGTTTTTCACTATCCCTCTGCAGCCTATCCACAGGCACAACAGCTTTGGGGATCTCTGCTTTCCCAGAGACTCAGCATGTCACGGTGCTCGCTCTCGGCAGAAGCTTTTTTCTGAAAAGGCAAACTTACGGCTCCTTCTCCCACAGGGAAGGTGCCAGCCCTGAAAACTAATGCAGTTTTTCACTATCCCTCTGCAGCCTATCCACAGGCACAACAGCTTTTGGGATCTCTGCTTTCCCAGAGACTCAGCATGTCACGGTGCTCGCTCTCGGCAGAAGCTTTTTTCTGAAAAGGCAAACTTACGGCTCCTTCTCCCACAGGGAAGGTGCCAGCCCTGAAAACTAATGCAGTTTTTCACTATCCCTCTGCAGCCTATCCACAGGCACAACAGCTTTGGGGATCTCTGCTTTCCCAGAGACTCAGCATGTCACGGTGCTCGCTCTCGGCAGAAGCTTTTTTCTGAAAAGGCAAACTTACGGCTCCTTCTCCCACAGGGAAGGTGCCAGCCCTGAAAACTAATGCAGTTTTTCACTATCCCTCTGCAGCCTATCCACAGGCACAACAGCTTTTGGGATCTCTGCTTTCCCAGAGACTCAGCATGTCACGGTGCTCGCTCTCGGCAGAAGCTTTTTTCTGAAAAGGCAAACTTACGGCTCCTTCTCCCACAGGGAAGGTGCCAGCCCTGAAAACTAATGCAGTTTTTCACTATCCCTCTGCAGCCTATCCACAGGCACAACAGCTTTGGGGATCTCTGCTTTCCCAGAGACTCAGCATGTCACGGTGCTCGCTCTCGGCAGAAGCTTTTTTCTGAAAAGGCAAACTTACGGCTCCTTCTCCCACAGGGAAGGTGCCAGCCCTGAAAACTAATGCAGTTTTTCACTATCCCTCTGCAGCCTATCCACAGGCACAACAGCTTTTGGGATCTCTGCTTTCCCAGAGACTCAGCATGTCACGGTGCTCGCTCTCGGCAGAAGCTTTTTTCTGAAAAGGCAAACTTACGGCTCCTTCTCCCACAGGGAAGGTGCCAGCCCTGAAAACTAATGCAGTTTTTCACTATCCCTCTGCAGCCTATCCACAGGCACAACAGCTTTGGGGATCTCTGCTTTCCCAGAGACTCAGCATGTCACGGTGCTCGCTCTCGGCAGAAGCTTTTTCTGAGAAGGCAAAAGTGTGGCTCCTTCTCCCACAAGGAAGGTGCTAGCCCTGAAAGATCTTGCTGGTATTCACTATCCCTCTGCAGCCTATCCACAGGCACAACAGCTTTGGGGATCTCTGCTTTCCCAGAGACTCAGCATGTCACGGTGCTCGCTCTCGGCAGAAGCTTTTTTCTGAAAAGGCAAACTTACGGCTCCTTCTCCCACAGGGAAGGTGCCAGCCCTGAAAACTAATGCAGTTTTTCACTATCCCTCTGCAGCCTATCCACAGGCACAACAGCTTTGGGGATCTCTGCTTTCCCAGAGACTCAGCATGTCACGGTGCTCGCTCTCGGCAGAAGCTTTTTTCTGAAAAGGCAAACTTACGGCTCCTTCTCCCACAGGGAAGGTGCCAGCCCTGAAAACTAATGCAGTTTTTCACTATCCCTCTGCAGCCTATCCACAGGCACAACAGCTTTGGGGATCTCTGCTTTCCCAGAGACTCAGCATGTCACGGTGCTCGCTCTCGGCAGAAGCTTTTTTCTGAAAAGGCAAACTTACGGCTCCTTCTCCCACAGGGAAGGTGCCAGCCCTGAAAACTAATGCAGTTTTTCACTATCCCTCTGCAGCCTATCCACAGGCACAACAGCTTTTGGGATCTCTGCTTTCCCAGAGACTCAGCATGTCACGGTGCTCGCTCTCGGCAGAAGCTTTTTTCTGAAAAGGCAAACTTACAGCTCCTTCTCCCACAGGGAAGGTGCCATCCCTGAAAACTAATGCAGTTTTTCACTATCCCTCTGCAGCCTATCCACAGGCACAACAGCTTTGGGGATCTCTGCTTTCCCAGAGACTCAGCATGTCACGGTGCTCGCTCTCGGCAGAAGCTTTTTCTGAGAAGGCAAAAGTGTGGCTCCTTCTCCCACAAGGAAGGTGCTAGCCCTGAAAGATCTTGCTGGTATTCACTATCCCTCTGCAGCCTATCCACAGGCACAACAGCTTTGGGGATCTCTGCTTTCCCAGAGACTCAGCATGTCACGGTGCTCGCTCTCGGCAGAAGCTTTTTTCTGAAAAGGCAAACTTACGGCTCCTTCTCCCACAGGGAAGGTGCCAGCCCTGAAAACTAATGCAGTTTTTCACTATCCCTCTGCAGCCTATCCACAGGCACAACAGCTTTTGGGATCTCTGCTTTCCCAGAGACTCAGCATGTCACGGTGCTCGCTCTCGGCAGAAGCTTTTTTCTGAAAAGGCAAACTTACGGCTCCTTCTCCCACAGGGAAGGTGCCAGCCCTGAAAACTAATGCAGTTTTTCACTATCCCTCTGCAGCCTATCCACAGGCACAACAGCTTTTGGGATCTCTGCTTTCCCAGAGACTCAGCATGTCACGGTGCTCGCTCTCGGCAGAAGCTTTTTTCTGAAAAGGCAAACTTACGGCTCCTTCTCCCACAGGGAAGGTGCCATCCCTGAAAACTAATGCAGTTTTTCACTATCCCTCTGCAGCCTATCCACAGGCACAACAGCTTTGGGGATCTCTGCTTTCCCAGAGACTCAGCATGTCACGGTGCTCGCTCTCGGCAGAAGCTTTTTCTGAGAAGGCAAAAGTGTGGCTCCTTCTCCCACAAGGAAGGTGCTAGCCCTGAAAGATCTTGCTGGTATTCACTATCCCTCTGCAGCCTATCCACAGGCACAACAGCTTTGGGGATCTCTGCTTTCCCAGAGACTCAGCATGTCACGGTGCTCACTCTCGGCAGAAGCTTTTTTCTGAAAAGGCAAACTTACGGCTCCTTCTCCCACAGGGAAGGTGCCAGCCCTGAAAACTAATGCAGTTTTTCACTATCCCTCTGCAGCCTATCCACAGGCACAACAGCTTTGGGGATCTCTGCTTTCCCAGAGACTCAGCATGTCACGGTGCTCGCTCTCGGCAGAAGCTTTTTTCTGAAAAGGCAAACTTACGGCTCCTTCTCCCACAGGGAAGGTGCCAGCCCTGAAAACTAATGCAGTTTTTCACTATCCCTCTGCAGCCTATCCACAGGCACAACAGCTTTTGGGATCTCTGCTTTCCCAGAGACTCAGCATGTCACGGTGCTCGCTCTCGGCAGAAGCTTTTTTCTGAAAAGGCAAACTTACGGCTCCTTCTCCCACAGGGAAGGTGCCAGCCCTGAAAACTAATGCAGTTTTTCACTATCCCTCTGCAGCCTATCCACAGGCACAACAGCTTTTGGGATCTCTGCTTTCCCAGAGACTCAGCATGTCACGGTGCTCGCTCTCGGCAGAAGCTTTTTTCTGAAAAGGCAAACTTACGGCACCTTCTCCCACAGGGAAGGTGCCATCCCTGAAAACTAATGCAGTTTTTCACTATCCCTCTGCAGCCTATCCACAGGCACAACAGCTTTGGGGATCTCTGCTTTCCCAGAGACTCAGCATGTCACGGTGCTCGCTCTCGGCAGAAGCTTTTTCTGAGAAGGCAAAAGTGTGGCTCCTTCTCCCACAAGGAAGGTGCTAGCCCTGAAAGATCTTGCTGGTATTCACTATCCCTCTGCAGCCTATCCACAGGCACAACAGCTTTGGGGATCTCTGCTTTCCCAGAGACTCAGCATGTCACGGTGCTCGCTCTCGGCAGAAGCTTTTTTCTGAAAAGGCAAACTTACGGCTCCTTCTCCCACAGGGAAGGTGCCAGCCCTGAAAACTAATGCAGTTTTTCACTATCCCTCTGCAGCCTATCCACAGGCACAACAGCTTTTGGGATCTCTGCTTTCCCAGAGACTCAGCATGTCACGGTGCTCGCTCTCGGCAGAAGCTTTTTTCTGAAAAGGCAAACTTACGGCTCCTTCTCCCACAGGGAAGGTGCCAGCCCTGAAAACTAATGCAGTTTTTCACTATCCCTCTGCAGCCTATCCACAGGCACAACAGCTTTGGGGATCTCTGCTTTCCCAGAGACTCAGCATGTCACGGTGCTCGCTCTCGGCAGAAGCTTTATTCTGAAAAGGCAAACTTACGGCTCCTTCTCCCACAGGGAAGGTGCCAGCCCTGAAAACTAATGCAGTTTTTCACTATCCCTCTGCAGCCTATCCACAGGCACAACAGCTTTTGGGATCTCTGCTTTCCCAGAGACTCAGCATGTCACGGTGCTCGCTCTCGGCAGAAGCTTTTTTCTGAAAAGGCAAACTTACGGCTCCTTCTCCCACAGGGAAGGTGCCATCCCTGAAAACTAATGCAGTTTTTCACTATCCCTCTGCAGCCTATCCACAGGCACAACAGCTTTGGGGATCTCTGCTTTCCCAGAGACTCAGCATGTCACGGTGCTCGCTCTCGGCAGAAGCTTTTTCTGAGAAGGCAAAAGTGTGGCTCCTTCTCCCACAAGGAAGGTGCTAGCCCTGAAAGATCTTGCTGGTATTCACTATCCCTCTGCAGCCTATCCACAGGCACAACAGCTTTTGGGATCTCTGCTTTCCCAGAGACTCAGCATGTCACGGTGCTCACTCTCGGCAGAAGCTTTTTTCTGAAAAGGCAAACTTACGGCTCCTTCTCCCACAGGGAAGGTGCCAGCCCTGAAAACTAATGCAGTTTTTCACTATCCCTCTGCAGCCTATCCACAGGCACAACAGCTTTTGGGATCTCTGCTTTCCCAGAGACTCAGCATGTCACGGTGCTCGCTCTCGGCAGAAGCTTTTTTCTGAAAAGGCAAACTTACGGCTCCTTCTCCCACAGGGAAGGTGCCAGCCCTGAAAACTAATGCAGTTTTTCACTATCCCTCTGCAGCCTATCCACAGGCACAACAGCTTTGGGGATCTCTGCTTTCCCAGAGACTCAGCATGTCACGGTGCTCGCTCTCGGCAGAAGCTTTTTTCTGAAAAGGCAAACTTACGGCTCCTTCTCCCACAGGGAAGGTGCCAGCCCTGAAAACTAATGCAGTTTTTCACTATCCCTCTGCAGCCTATCCACAGGCACAACAGCTTTTGGGATCTCTGCTTTCCCAGAGACTCAGCATGTCACGGTGCTCGCTCTCGGCAGAAGCTTTTTTCTGAAAAGGCAAACTTACGGCTCCTTCTCCCACAGGGAAGGTGCCAGCCCTGAAAACTAATGCAGTTTTTCACTATCCCTCTGCAGCCTATCCACAGGCACAACAGCTTTTGGGATCTCTGCTTTCCCAGAGACTCAGCATGTCACGGTGCTCGCTCTCGGCAGAAGCTTTTTTCTGAAAAGGCAAACTTACGGCTCCTTCTCCCACAGGGAAGGTGCCAGCCCTGAAAACTAATGCAGTTTTTCACTATCCCTCTGCAGCCTATCCACAGGCACAACAGCTTTGGGGATCTCTGCTTTCCCAGAGACTCAGCATGTCACGGTGCTCGCTCTCGGCAGAAGCTTTTTTCTGAAAAGGCAAACTTACGGCTCCTTCTCCCACAGGGAAGGTGCCAGCCCTGAAAACTAATGCAGTTTTTCACTATCCCTCTGCAGCCTATCCACAGGCACAACAGCTTTGGGGATCTCTGCTTTCCCAGAGACTCAGCATGTCACGGTGCTCGCTCTCGGCAGAAGCTTTTTTCTGAAAAGGCAAACTTACGGCTCCTTCTCCCACAGGGAAGGTGCCAGCCCTGAAAACTAATGCAGTTTTTCACTATCCCTCTGCAGCCTATCCACAGGCACAACAGCTTTGGGGATCTCTGCTTTCCCAGAGACTCAGCATGTCACGGTGCTCGCTCTCGGCAGAAGCTTTTTTCTGAAAAGGCAAACTTACGGCTCCTTCTCCCACAGGGAAGGTGCCAGCCCTGAAAACTAATGCAGTTTTTCACTATCCCTCTGCAGCCTATCCACAGGCACAACAGCTTTTGGGATCTCTGCTTTCCCAGAGACTCAGCATGTCACGGTGCTCGCTCTCGGCAGAAGCTTTTTTCTGAAAAGGCAAACTTACGGCTCCTTCTCCCACAGGGAAGGTGCCAGCCCTGAAAACTAATGCAGTTTTTCACTATCCCTCTGCAGCCTATCCACAGGCACAACAGCTTTGGGGATCTCTGCTTTCCCAGAGACTCAGCATGTCACGGTGCTCGCTCTCGGCAGAAGCTTTTTTCTGAAAAGGCAAACTTACGGCTCCTTCTCCCACAGGGAAGGTGCCAGCCCTGAAAACTAATGCAGTTTTTCACTATCCCTCTGCAGCCTATCCACAGGCACAACAGCTTTTGGGATCTCTGCTTTCCCAGAGACTCAGCATGTCACGGTGCTCGCTCTCGGCAGAAGCTTTTTTCTGAAAAGGCAAACTTACGGCTCCTTCTCCCACAGGGAAGGTGCCAGCCCTGAAAACTAATGCAGTTTTTCACTATCCCTCTGCAGCCTATCCACAGGCACAACAGCTTTGGGGATCTCTGCTTTCCCAGAGACTCAGCATGTCACGGTGCTCGCTCTCGGCAGAAGCTTTTTTCTGAAAAGGCAAACTTACGGCTCCTTCTCCCACAGGGAAGGTGCCAGCCCTGAAAACTAATGCAGTTTTTCACTATCCCTCTGCAGCCTATCCACAGGCACAACAGCTTTGGGGATCTCTGCTTTCCCAGAGACTCAGCATGTCACGGTGCTCGCTCTCGGCAGAAGCTTTTTTCTGAAAAGGCAAACTTACGGCTCCTTCTCCCACAGGGAAGGTGCCAGCCCTGAAAACTAATGCAGTTTTTCACTATCCCTCTGCAGCCTATCCACAGGCACAACAGCTTTTGGGATCTCTGCTTTCCCAGAGACTCAGCATGTCACGGTGCTCGCTCTCGGCAGAAGCTTTTTTCTGAAAAGGCAAACTTACGGCTCCTTCTCCCACAGGGAAGGTGCCAGCCCTGAAAACTAATGCAGTTTTTCACTATCCCTCTGCAGCCTATCCACAGGCACAACAGCTTTGGGGATCTCTGCTTTCCCAGAGACTCAGCATGTCACGGTGCTCGCTCTCGGCAGAAGCTTTTTCTGAGAAGGCAAAAGTGTGGCTCCTTCTCCCACAAGGAAGGTGCTAGCCCTGAAAGATCTTGCTGGTATTCACTATCCCTCTGCAGCCTATCCACAGGCACAACAGCTTTGGGGATCTCTGCTTTCCCAGAGACTCAGCATGTCACGGTGCTCGCTCTCGGCAGAAGCTTTTTTCTGAAAAGGCAAACTTACGGCTCCTTCTCCCACAGGGAAGGTGCCAGCCCTGAAAACTAATGCAGTTTTTCACTATCCCTCTGCAGCCTATCCACAGGCACAACAGCTTTTGGGATCTCTGCTTTCCCAGAGACTCAGCATGTCACGGTGCTCGCTCTCGGCAGAAGCTTTTTTCTGAAAAGGCAAACTTACGGCTCCTTCTCCCACAGGGAAGGTGCCATCCCTGAAAACTAATGCAGTTTTTCACTATCCCTCTGCAGCCTATCCACAGGCACAACAGCTTTGGGGATCTCTGCTTTCCCAGAGACTCAGCATGTCACGGTGCTCGCTCTCGGCAGAAGCTTTTTCTGAGAAGGCAAAAGTGTGGCTCCTTCTCCCACAAGGAAGGTGCTAGCCCTGAAAGATCTTGCTGGTATTCACTATCCCTCTGCAGCCTATCCACAGGCACAACAGCTTTGGGGATCTCTGCTTTCCCAGAGACTCAGCATGTCACGGTGCTCACTCTCGGCAGAAGCTTTTTTCTGAAAAGGCAAACTTACGGCTCCTTCTCCCACAGGGAAGGTGCCAGCCCTGAAAACTAATGCAGTTTTTCACTATCCCTCTGCAGCCTATCCACAGGCACAACAGCTTTGGGGATCTCTGCTTTCCCAGAGACTCAGCATGTCACGGTGCTCGCTCTCGGCAGAAGCTTTTTTCTGAAAAGGCAAACTTACGGCTCCTTCTCCCACAGGGAAGGTGCCAGCCCTGAAAACTAATGCAGTTTTTCACTATCCCTCTGCAGCCTATCCACAGGCACAACAGCTTTTGGGATCTCTGCTTTCCCAGAGACTCAGCATGTCACGGTGCTCGCTCTCGGCAGAAGCTTTTTTCTGAAAAGGCAAACTTACGGCTCCTTCTCCCACAGGGAAGGTGCCAGCCCTGAAAACTAATGCAGTTTTTCACTATCCCTCTGCAGCCTATCCACAGGCACAACAGCTTTTGGGATCTCTGCTTTCCCAGAGACTCAGCATGTCACGGTGCTCGCTCTCGGCAGAAGCTTTTTTCTGAAAAGGCAAACTTACGGCTCCTTCTCCCACAGGGAAGGTGCCAGCCCTGAAAACTAATGCAGTTTTTCACTATCCCTCTGCAGCCTATCCACAGGCACAACAGCTTTGGGGATCTCTGCTTTCCCAGAGACTCAGCATGTCACGGTGCTCGCTCTCGGCAGAAGCTTTTTTCTGAAAAGGCAAACTTACGGCTCCTTCTCCCACAGGGAAGGTGCCAGCCCTGAAAACTAATGCAGTTTTTCACTATCCCTCTGCAGCCTATCCACAGGCACAACAGCTTTGGGGATCTCTGCTTTCCCAGAGACTCAGCATGTCACGGTGCTCGCTCTCGGCAGAAGCTTTTTTCTGAAAAGGCAAACTTACGGCTCCTTCTCCCACAGGGAAGGTGCCAGCCCTGAAAACTAATGCAGTTTTTCACTATCCCTCTGCAGCCTATCCACAGGCACAACAGCTTTGGGGATCTCTGCTTTCCCAGAGACTCAGCATGTCACGGTGCTCGCTCTCGGCAGAAGCTTTTTTCTGAAAAGGCAAACTTACGGCTCCTTCTCCCACAGGGAAGGTGCCAGCCCTGAAAACTAATGCAGTTTTTCACTATCCCTCTGCAGCCTATCCACAGGCACAACAGCTTTGGGGATCTCTGCTTTCCCAGAGACTCAGCATGTCACGGTGCTCGCTCTCGGCAGAAGCTTTTTTCTGAAAAGGCAAACTTACGGCTCCTTCTCCCACAGGGAAGGTGCCAGCCCGTTAAAACTAATGCAGTTTTTCACTATCCCTCTGCAGCCTATCCACAGGCACAACAGCTTTTGGGGATCTCTGCTTTCCCAGAGACTCAGCATGTCACGGTGCTCGCTCTCGGCAGAAGCTTTTTTCTGAAAAGGCAAACTTACGGCTCCTTCTCCCACAGGGAAGGTGCCAGCCCTGAAAAACTAATGCAGTTTTTCACTATCCCTCTGCAGCCTATCCACAGGCACAACAGCTTTTGGGGATCTCTGCTTTCCCAGAGACTCAGCAATGTCACGGTGCTCGCTTC
>NW_026061140.1:0-34144 GCF_929443795.1 Astur gentilis
TATCCACAGGCACAACAGCTTTGGGGATCTCTGCTTTCCCAGAGACTCAGCATGTCACGGTGCTCGCTCTCGGCAGAAGCTTTTTTCTGAAAAGGCAAACTTACGGCTCCTTCTCCCACAGGGAAGGTGCCAGCCCTGAAAACTAATGCAGTTTTTCACTATCCCTCTGCAGCCTATCCACAGGCACAACAGCTTTGGGGATCTCTGCTTTCCCAGAGACTCAGCATGTCACGGTGCTCGCTCTCGGCAGAAGCTTTTTTCTGAAAAGGCAAACTTACGGCTCCTTCTCCCACAGGGAAGGTGCCAGCCCTGAAAACTAATGCAGTTTTTCACTATCCCTCTGCAGCCTATCCACAGGCACAACAGCTTTGGGGATCTCTGCTTTCCCAGAGACTCAGCATGTCACGGTGCTCGCTCTCGGCAGAAGCTTTTTTCTGAGAAGGCAAACTTACGGCTCCTTCTCCCACAGGGAAGGTGCCAGCCCTGAAAACTAATGCAGTTTTTCACTATCCCTCTGCAGCCTATCCACAGGCACAACAGCTTTGGGGATCTCTGCTTTCCCAGAGACTCAGCATGTCACGGTGCTCGCTCTCGGCAGAAGCTTTTTTCTGAAAAGGCAAACTTACGGCTCCTTCTCCCACAGGGAAGGTGCCAGCCCTGAAAACTAATGCAGTTTTTCACTATCCCTCTGCAGCCTATCCACAGGCACAACAGCTTTGGGGATCTCTGCTTTCCCAGAGACTCAGCATGTCACGGTGCTCGCTCTCGGCAGAAGCTTTTTTCTGAAAAGGCAAACTTACGGCTCCTTCTCCCACAGGGAAGGTGCCAGCCCTGAAAAATCTTGCTGGTATTCACTATCCCTCTGCAGCCTATCCACAGGCACAACAGCTTTGGGGATCTCTGCTTTCCCAGAGACTCAGCATGTCACGGTGCTCGCTCTCGGCAGAAGCTTTTTTCTGAAAAAGAAAACTTTCGGCTCCTTCTCCCACAAGGAAGGTGCCAGCCCTGAAAACTAATGCAGTTTTTCACTATCCCTCTGCAGCCTATCCACAGGCACAACAGCACTGGGGATCTCTGCTTTCCCAGAGACTCAGCATGTCACGGTGCTCGCTCTCGGCAGAAGCTTTTTTCTGAAAAGGCAAACTTACGGCTCCTTCTCCCACAGGGAAGGTGCCAGCCCTGAAAAATCTTGCTGGTATTCACTATCCCTCTGCAGCCTATCCACAGGCACAACAGCTTTGGGGATCTCTGCTTTCCCAGAGACTCAGCATGTCACGGTGCTCGCTCTCGGCAGAAGCTTTTTTCTGAAAAGGCAAACTTACGGCTCCTTCTCCCACAGGGAAGGTGCCAGCCCTGAAAACTAATGCAGTTTTTCACTATCCCTCTGCAGCCTATCCACAGGCACAACAGCTTTGGGGATCTCTGCTTTCCCAGAGACTCAGCATGTCACGGTGCTCGCTCTCGGCAGAAGCTTTTTTCTGAAAAGGCAAACTTACGGCTCCTTCTCCCACAGGGAAAGTGCCAGCCCTGAAAACTAATGCAGTTTTTCACTATCCCTCTGCAGCCTATCCACAGGCACAACAGCTTTGGGGATCTCTGCTTTCCCAGAGACTCAGCATGTCACGGTGCTCGCTCTCGGCAGAAGCTTTTTTCTGAAAAGGCAAACTTACGGCTCCTTCTCCCACAGGGAAGGTGCCAGCCCTGAAAAATCTTGCTGGTATTCACTATCCCTCTGCAGCCTATCCACAGGCACAACAGCTTTGGGGATCTCTGCTTTCCCAGAGACTCAGCATGTCACGGTGCTCGCTCTCGGCAGAAGCTTTTTTCTGAAAAAGAAAACTTTCGGCTCCTTCTCCCACAAGGAAGGTGCCAGGCCTAAAAGCTAATGCAGCTCTTCACTATCCTCCTGCAGCCTATCCACAGGCACAACAGCACTGGGGATCTCTGCTTTCCCAGAGACTCAGCATGTCACGGTGCTCGCTCTCGGCAGAAGCTTTTTTCTGAAAAGGCAAACTTACGGCTCCTTCTCCCACAGGGAAGGTGCCAGCCCTGAAAACTAATGCAGTTTTTCACTATCCCTCTGCAGCCTATCCACAGGCACAACAGCTTTGGGGATCTCTGCTTTCCCAGAGACTCAGCATGTCACGGTGCTCGCTCTCGGCAGAAGCTTTTTTCTGAAAAGGCAAACTTACGGCTCCTTCTCCCACAGGGAAGGTGCCAGCCCTGAAAACTAATGCAGTTTTTCACTATCCCTCTGCAGCCTATCCACAGGCACAACAGCTTTGGGGATCTCTGCTTTCCCAGAGACTCAGCATGTCACGGTGCTCGCTCTCGGCAGAAGCTTTTTTCTGAAAAGGCAAACTTACGGCTCCTTCTCCCACAGGGAAGGTGCCAGCCCTGAAAACTAATGCAGTTTTTCACTATCCCTCTGCAGCCTATCCACAGGCACAACAGCTTTGGGGATCTCTGCTTTCCCAGAGACTCAGCATGTCACGGTGCTCGCTCTCGGCAGAAGCTTTTTTCTGAAAAGGCAAACTTACGGCTCCTTCTCCCACAGGGAAGGTGCCAGCCCTGAAAAATCTTGCTGGTATTCACTATCCCTCTGCAGCCTATCCACAGGCACAACAGCTTTGGGGATCTCTGCTTTCCCAGAGACTCAGCATGTCACGGTGCTCGCTCTCGGCAGAAGCTTTTTTCTGAAAAAGAAAACTTTCGGCTCCTTCTCCCACAAGGAAGGTGCCAGCCCTGAAAACTAATGCAGTTTTTCACTATCCCTCTGCAGCCTATCCACAGGCACAACAGCACTGGGGATCTCTGCTTTCCCAGAGACTCAGCATGTCACGGTGCTCGCTCTCGGCAGAAGCTTTTTTCTGAAAAGGCAAACTTTCGGCTCCTTCTCCCACAAGGAAGGTGCCAGGCCTAAAAGCTAATGCAGTTTTTCACTATCCCTCTGCAGCCTATCCACAGGCACAACAGCTTTGGGGATCTCTGCTTTCCCAGAGACTCAGCATGTCACGGTGCTCGCTCTCGGCAGAAGCTTTTTTCTGAAAAGGCAAACTTACGGCTCCTTCTCCCACAGGGAAGGTGCCAGCCCTGAAAACTAATGCAGTTTTTCACTATCCCTCTGCAGCCTATCCACAGGCACAACAGCTTTGGGGATCTCTGCTTTCCCAGAGACTCAGCATGTCACGGTGCTCGCTCTCGGCAGAAGCTTTTTTCTGAGAAGGCAAACTTACGGCTCCTTCTCCCACAGGGAAGGTGCCAGCCCTGAAAACTAATGCAGTTTTTCACTATCCCTCTGCAGCCTATCCACAGGCACAACAGCTTTGGGGATCTCTGCTTTCCCAGAGACTCAGCATGTCACGGTGCTCGCTCTCGGCAGAAGCTTTTTTCTGAAAAGGCAAACTTACGGCTCCTTCTCCCACAGGGAAGGTGCCAGCCCTGAAAACTAATGCAGTTTTTCACTATCCCTCTGCAGCCTATCCACAGGCACAACAGCTTTGGGGATCTCTGCTTTCCCAGAGACTCAGCATGTCACGGTGCTCGCTCTCGGCAGAAGCTTTTTTCTGAAAAGGCAAACTTACGGCTCCTTCTCCCACAGGGAAGGTGCCAGCCCTGAAAACTAATGCAGTTTTTCACTATCCCTCTGCAGCCTATCCACAGGCACAACAGCTTTGGGGATCTCTGCTTTCCCAGAGACTCAGCATGTCACGGTGCTCGCTCTCGGCAGAAGCTTTTTTCTGAAAAGGCAAACTTACGGCTCCTTCTCCCACAGGGAAGGTGCCAGCCCTGAAAACTAATGCAGTTTTTCACTATCCCTCTGCAGCCTATCCACAGGCACAACAGCTTTGGGGATCTCTGCTTTCCCAGAGACTCAGCATGTCACGGTGCTCGCTCTCGGCAGAAGCTTTTTTCTGAAAAGGCAAACTTACGGCTCCTTCTCCCACAGGGAAGGTGCCAGCCCTGAAAAATCTTGCTGGTATTCACTATCCCTCTGCAGCCTATCCACAGGCACAACAGCTTTGGGGATCTCTGCTTTCCCAGAGACTCAGCATGTCACGGTGCTCGCTCTCGGCAGAAGCTTTTTTCTGAAAAAGAAAACTTTCGGCTCCTTCTCCCACAAGGAAGGTGCCAGGCCTAAAAGCTAATGCAGCTCTTCACTATCCTCCTGCAGCCTATCCACAGGCACAACAGCACTGGAGATCTCTGCTTTCCCAGAGACTCAGCATGTCACGGTGCTCGCTCTCGGCAGAAGCTTTTTTCTGAAAAGGCAAACTTACGGCTCCTTCTCCCACAGGGAAGGTGCCAGCCCTGAAAACTAATGCAGTTTTTCACTATCCCTCTGCAGCCTATCCACAGGCACAACAGCTTTGGGGATCTCTGCTTTCCCAGAGACTCAGCATGTCACGGTGCTCGCTCTCGGCAGAAGCTTTTTTCTGAAAAGGCAAACTTACGGCTCCTTCTCCCACAGGGAAGGTGCCAGCCCTGAAAAATCTTGCTGGTATTCACTATCCCTCTGCAGCCTATCCACAGGCACAACAGCTTTGGGGATCTCTGCTTTCCCAGAGACTCAGCATGTCACGGTGCTCGCTCTCGGCAGAAGCTTTTTTCTGAAAAAGAAAACTTTCGGCTCCTTCTCCCACAAGGAAGGTGCCAGGCCTAAAAGCTAATGCAGCTCTTCACTATCCTCCTGCAGCCTAACCACAGGCACAACAGCACTGGGGATCTCTGCTTTCCCAGAGACTCAGCATGTCACGGTGCTCGCTCTCGGCAGAAGCTTTTTTCTGAAAAGGCAAACTTACGGCTCCTTCTCCCACAGGGAAGGTGCCAGCCCTGAAAACTAATGCAGTTTTTCACTATCCCTCTGCAGCCTATCCACAGGCACAACAGCTTTGGGGATCTCTGCTTTCCCAGAGACTCAGCATGTCACGGTGCTCGCTCTCGGCAGAAGCTTTTTTCTGAAAAGGCAAACTTACGGCTCCTTCTCCCACAGGGAAGGTGCCAGCCCTGAAAACTAATGCAGTTTTTCACTATCCCTCTGCAGCCTATCCACAGGCACAACAGCTTTGGGGATCTCTGCTTTCCCAGAGACTCAGCATGTCACGGTGCTCGCTCTCGGCAGAAGCTTTTTTCTGAAAAAGAAAACTTTCGGCTCCTTCTCCCACAAGGAAGGTGCCAGCCCTGAAAACTAATGCAGTTTTTCACTATCCCTCTGCAGCCTATCCACAGGCACAACAGCTTTGGGGATCTCTGCTTTCCCAGAGACTCAGCATGTCACGGTGCTCGCTCTCGGCAGAAGCTTTTTTCTGAAAAGGCAAACTTACGGCTCCTTCTCCCACAGGGAAGGTGCCAGCCCTGAAAACTAATGCAGTTTTTCACTATCCCTCTGCAGCCTATCCACAGGCACAACAGCTTTGGGGATCTCTGCTTTCCCAGAGACTCAGCATGTCACGGTGCTCGCTCTCGGCAGAAGCTTTTTTCTGAAAAGGCAAACTTACGGCTCCTTCTCCCACAGGGAAGGTGCCAGCCCTGAAAACTAATGCAGTTTTTCACTATCCCTCTGCAGCCTATCCACAGGCACAACAGCTTTGGGGATCTCTGCTTTCCCAGAGACTCAGCATGTCACGGTGCTCGCTCTCGGCAGAAGCTTTTTTCTGAAAAGGCAAACTTACGGCTCCTTCTCCCACAGGGAAGGTGCCAGCCCTGAAAACTAATGCAGTTTTTCACTATCCCTCTGCAGCCTATCCACAGGCACAACAGCTTTGGGGATCTCTGCTTTCCCAGAGACTCAGCATGTCACGGTGCTCGCTCTCGGCAGAAGCTTTTTTCTGAAAAGGCAAACTTACGGCTCCTTCTCCCACAGGGAAGGTGCCAGCCCTGAAAACTAATGCAGTTTTTCACTATCCCTCTGCAGCCTATCCACAGGCACAACAGCTTTGGGGATCTCTGCTTTCCCAGAGACTCAGCATGTCACGGTGCTCGCTCTCGGCAGAAGCTTTTTTCTGAAAAGGCAAACTTACGGCTCCTTCTCCCACAGGGAAGGTGCCAGCCCTGAAAACTAATGCAGTTTTTCACTATCCCTCTGCAGCCTATCCACAGGCACAACAGCTTTGGGGATCTCTGCTTTCCCAGAGACTCAGCATGTCACGGTGCTCGCTCTCGGCAGAAGCTTTTTTCTGAAAAGGCAAACTTACGGCTCCTTCTCCCACAGGGAAGGTGCCAGCCCTGAAAACTAATGCAGTTTTTCACTATCCCTCTGCAGCCTATCCACAGGCACAACAGCTTTGGGGATCTCTGCTTTCCCAGAGACTCAGCATGTCACGGTGCTCGCTCTCGGCAGAAGCTTTTTTCTGAAAAGGCAAACTTACGGCTCCTTCTCCCACAGGGAAGGTGCCAGCCCTGAAAACTAATGCAGTTTTTCACTATCCCTCTGCAGCCTATCCACAGGCACAACAGCTTTGGGGATCTCTGCTTTCCCAGAGACTCAGCATGTCACGGTGCTCGCTCTCGGCAGAAGCTTTTTTCTGAGAAGGCAAACTTACGGCTCCTTCTCCCACAGGGAAGGTGCCAGCCCTGAAAACTAATGCAGTTTTTCACTATCCCTCTGCAGCCTATCCACAGGCACAACAGCTTTGGGGATCTCTGCTTTCCCAGAGACTCAGCATGTCACGGTGCTCGCTCTCGGCAGAAGCTTTTTTCTGAAAAGGCAAACTTACGGCTCCTTCTCCCACAGGGAAGGTGCCAGCCCTGAAAACTAATGCAGTTTTTCACTATCCCTCTGCAGCCTATCCACAGGCACAACAGCTTTGGGGATCTCTGCTTTCCCAGAGACTCAGCATGTCACGGTGCTCGCTCTCGGCAGAAGCTTTTTTCTGAAAAGGCAAACTTACGGCTCCTTCTCCCACAGGGAAGGTGCCAGCCCTGAAAACTAATGCAGTTTTTCACTATCCCTCTGCAGCCTATCCACAGGCACAACAGCTTTGGGGATCTCTGCTTTCCCAGAGACTCAGCATGTCACGGTGCTCGCTCTCGGCAGAAGCTTTTTTCTGAAAAGGCAAACTTACGGCTCCTTCTCCCACAGGGAAGGTGCCAGCCCTGAAAACTAATGCAGTTTTTCACTATCCCTCTGCAGCCTATCCACAGGCACAACAGCTTTGGGGATCTCTGCTTTCCCAGAGACTCAGCATGTCACGGTGCTCGCTCTCGGCAGAAGCTTTTTTCTGAAAAGGCAAACTTACGGCTCCTTCTCCCACAGGGAAGGTGCCAGCCCTGAAAAATCTTGCTGGTATTCACTATCCCTCTGCAGCCTATCCACAGGCACAACAGCTTTGGGGATCTCTGCTTTCCCAGAGACTCAGCATGTCACGGTGCTCGCTCTCGGCAGAAGCTTTTTTCTGAAAAAGAAAACTTTCGGCTCCTTCTCCCACAAGGAAGGTGCCAGCCCTGAAAACTAATGCAGTTTTTCACTATCCTCCTGCAGCCTATCCACAGGCACAACAGCACTGGGGATCTCTGCTTTCCCAGAGACTCAGCATGTCACGGTGCTCGCTCTCGGCAGAAGCTTTTTTCTGAAAAGGCAAACTTACGGCTCCTTCTCCCACAGGGAAGGTGCCAGCCCTGAAAACTAATGCAGTTTTTCACTATCCCTCTGCAGCCTATCCACAGGCACAACAGCTTTGGGGATCTCTGCTTTCCCAGAGACTCAGCATGTCACGGTGCTCGCTCTCGGCAGAAGCTTTTTTCTGAAAAGGCAAACTTACGGCTCCTTCTCCCACAGGGAAGGTGCCAGCCCTGAAAACTAATGCAGTTTTTCACTATCCCTCTGCAGCCTATCCACAGGCACAACAGCTTTGGGGATCTCTGCTTTCCCAGAGACTCAGCATGTCACGGTGCTCGCTCTCGGCAGAAGCTTTTTTCTGAAAAGGCAAACTTACGGCTCCTTCTCCCACAGGGAAGGTGCCAGCCCTGAAAACTAATGCAGTTTTTCACTATCCCTCTGCAGCCTATCCACAGGCACAACAGCTTTGGGGATCTCTGCTTTCCCAGAGACTCAGCATGTCACGGTGCTCGCTCTCGGCAGAAGCTTTTTTCTGAAAAGGCAAACTTACGGCTCCTTCTCCCACAGGGAAGGTGCCAGCCCTGAAAAATCTTGCTGGTATTCACTATCCCTCTGCAGCCTATCCACAGGCACAACAGCTTTGGGGATCTCTGCTTTCCCAGAGACTCAGCATGTCACGGTGCTCGCTCTCGGCAGAAGCTTTTTTCTGAAAAAGAAAACTTTCGGCTCCTTCTCCCACAAGGAAGGTGCCAGCCCTGAAAACTAATGCAGTTTTTCACTATCCCTCTGCAGCCTATCCACAGGCACAACAGCACTGGGGATCTCTGCTTTCCCAGAGACTCAGCATGTCACGGTGCTCGCTCTCGGCAGAAGCTTTTTTCTGAAAAGGCAAACTTTCGGCTCCTTCTCCCACAAAGAAGGTGCCAGGCCTAAAAGCTAATGCAGTTTTTCACTATCCCTCTGCAGCCTATCCACAGGCACAACAGCTTTGGGGATCTCTGCTTTCCCAGAGACTCAGCATGTCACGGTGCTCGCTCTCGGCAGAAGCTTTTTTCTGAAAAGGCAAACTTACGGCTCCTTCTCCCACAGGGAAGGTGCCAGCCCTGAAAACTAATGCAGTTTTTCACTATCCCTCTGCAGCCTATCCACAGGCACAACAGCTTTGGGGATCTCTGCTTTCCCAGAGACTCAGCATGTCACGGTGCTCGCTCTCGGCAGAAGCTTTTTTCTGAGAAGGCAAACTTACGGCTCCTTCTCCCACAGGGAAGGTGCCAGCCCTGAAAACTAATGCAGTTTTTCACTATCCCTCTGCAGCCTATCCACAGGCACAACAGCTTTGGGGATCTCTGCTTTCCCAGAGACTCAGCATGTCACGGTGCTCGCTCTCGGCAGAAGCTTTTTTCTGAAAAGGCAAACTTACGGCTCCTTCTCCCACAGGGAAGGTGCCAGCCCTGAAAACTAATGCAGTTTTTCACTATCCCTCTGCAGCCTATCCACAGGCACAACAGCTTTGGGGATCTCTGCTTTCCCAGAGACTCAGCATGTCACGGTGCTCGCTCTCGGCAGAAGCTTTTTTCTGAAAAGGCAAACTTACGGCTCCTTCTCCCACAGGGAAGGTGCCAGCCCTGAAAACTAATGCAGTTTTTCACTATCCCTCTGCAGCCTATCCACAGGCACAACAGCTTTGGGGATCTCTGCTTTCCCAGAGACTCAGCATGTCACGGTGCTCGCTCTCGGCAGAAGCTTTTTTCTGAAAAGGCAAACTTACGGCTCCTTCTCCCACAGGGAAGGTGCCAGCCCTGAAAACTAATGCAGTTTTTCACTATCCCTCTGCAGCCTATCCACAGGCACAACAGCTTTGGGGATCTCTGCTTTCCCAGAGACTCAGCATGTCACGGTGCTCGCTCTCGGCAGAAGCTTTTTTCTGAAAAGGCAAACTTACGGCTCCTTCTCCCACAGGGAAGGTGCCAGCCCTGAAAAATCTTGCTGGTATTCACTATCCCTCTGCAGCCTATCCACAGGCACAACAGCTTTGGGGATCTCTGCTTTCCCAGAGACTCAGCATGTCACGGTGCTCGCTCTCGGCAGAAGCTTTTTTCTGAAAAAGAAAACTTTCGGCTCCTTCTCCCACAAGGAAGGTGCCAGGCCTAAAAGCTAATGCAGCTCTTCACTATCCTCCTGCAGCCTATCCACAGGCACAACAGCACTGGAGATCTCTGCTTTCCCAGAGACTCAGCATGTCACGGTGCTCGCTCTCGGCAGAAGCTTTTTTCTGAAAAGGCAAACTTACGGCTCCTTCTCCCACAGGGAAGGTGCCAGCCCTGAAAACTAATGCAGTTTTTCACTATCCCTCTGCAGCCTATCCACAGGCACAACAGCTTTGGGGATCTCTGCTTTCCCAGAGACTCAGCATGTCACGGTGCTCGCTCTCGGCAGAAGCTTTTTTCTGAAAAGGCAAACTTACGGCTCCTTCTCCCACAGGGAAGGTGCCAGCCCTGAAAAATCTTGCTGGTATTCACTATCCCTCTGCAGCCTATCCACAGGCACAACAGCTTTGGGGATCTCTGCTTTCCCAGAGACTCAGCATGTCACGGTGCTCGCTCTCGGCAGAAGCTTTTTTCTGAAAAAGAAAACTTTCGGCTCCTTCTCCCACAAGGAAGGTGCCAGGCCTAAAAGCTAATGCAGCTCTTCACTATCCTCCTGCAGCCTAACCACAGGCACAACAGCACTGGGGATCTCTGCTTTCCCAGAGACTCAGCATGTCACGGTGCTCGCTCTCGGCAGAAGCTTTTTTCTGAAAAGGCAAACTTACGGCTCCTTCTCCCACAGGGAAGGTGCCAGCCCTGAAAACTAATGCAGTTTTTCACTATCCCTCTGCAGCCTATCCACAGGCACAACAGCTTTGGGGATCTCTGCTTTCCCAGAGACTCAGCATGTCACGGTGCTCGCTCTCGGCAGAAGCTTTTTTCTGAAAAGGCAAACTTACGGCTCCTTCTCCCACAGGGAAGGTGCCAGCCCTGAAAACTAATGCAGTTTTTCACTATCCCTCTGCAGCCTATCCACAGGCACAACAGCTTTGGGGATCTCTGCTTTCCCAGAGACTCAGCATGTCACGGTGCTCGCTCTCGGCAGAAGCTTTTTTCTGAAAAAGAAAACTTTCGGCTCCTTCTCCCACAAGGAAGGTGCCAGCCCTGAAAACTAATGCAGTTTTTCACTATCCCTCTGCAGCCTATCCACAGGCACAACAGCTTTGGGGATCTCTGCTTTCCCAGAGACTCAGCATGTCACGGTGCTCGCTCTCGGCAGAAGCTTTTTTCTGAAAAGGCAAACTTACGGCTCCTTCTCCCACAGGGAAGGTGCCAGCCCTGAAAACTAATGCAGTTTTTCACTATCCCTCTGCAGCCTATCCACAGGCACAACAGCTTTGGGGATCTCTGCTTTCCCAGAGACTCAGCATGTCACGGTGCTCGCTCTCGGCAGAAGCTTTTTTCTGAAAAGGCAAACTTACGGCTCCTTCTCCCACAGGGAAGGTGCCAGCCCTGAAAACTAATGCAGTTTTTCACTATCCCTCTGCAGCCTATCCACAGGCACAACAGCTTTGGGGATCTCTGCTTTCCCAGAGACTCAGCATGTCACGGTGCTCGCTCTCGGCAGAAGCTTTTTTCTGAAAAGGCAAACTTACGGCTCCTTCTCCCACAGGGAAGGTGCCAGCCCTGAAAACTAATGCAGTTTTTCACTATCCCTCTGCAGCCTATCCACAGGCACAACAGCTTTGGGGATCTCTGCTTTCCCAGAGACTCAGCATGTCACGGTGCTCGCTCTCGGCAGAAGCTTTTTTCTGAAAAGGCAAACTTACGGCTCCTTCTCCCACAGGGAAGGTGCCAGCCCTGAAAACTAATGCAGTTTTTCACTATCCCTCTGCAGCCTATCCACAGGCACAACAGCTTTGGGGATCTCTGCTTTCCCAGAGACTCAGCATGTCACGGTGCTCGCTCTCGGCAGAAGCTTTTTTCTGAAAAGGCAAACTTACGGCTCCTTCTCCCACAGGGAAGGTGCCAGCCCTGAAAACTAATGCAGTTTTTCACTATCCCTCTGCAGCCTATCCACAGGCACAACAGCTTTGGGGATCTCTGCTTTCCCAGAGACTCAGCATGTCACGGTGCTCGCTCTCGGCAGAAGCTTTTTTCTGAAAAGGCAAACTTACGGCTCCTTCTCCCACAGGGAAGGTGCCAGCCCTGAAAACTAATGCAGTTTTTCACTATCCCTCTGCAGCCTATCCACAGGCACAACAGCTTTGGGGATCTCTGCTTTCCCAGAGACTCAGCATGTCACGGTGCTCGCTCTCGGCAGAAGCTTTTTTCTGAAAAGGCAAACTTACGGCTCCTTCTCCCACAGGGAAGGTGCCAGCCCTGAAAACTAATGCAGTTTTTCACTATCCCTCTGCAGCCTATCCACAGGCACAACAGCTTTGGGGATCTCTGCTTTCCCAGAGACTCAGCATGTCACGGTGCTCGCTCTCGGCAGAAGCTTTTTTCTGAGAAGGCAAACTTACGGCTCCTTCTCCCACAGGGAAGGTGCCAGCCCTGAAAACTAATGCAGTTTTTCACTATCCCTCTGCAGCCTATCCACAGGCACAACAGCTTTGGGGATCTCTGCTTTCCCAGAGACTCAGCATGTCACGGTGCTCGCTCTCGGCAGAAGCTTTTTTCTGAAAAGGCAAACTTACGGCTCCTTCTCCCACAGGGAAGGTGCCAGCCCTGAAAACTAATGCAGTTTTTCACTATCCCTCTGCAGCCTATCCACAGGCACAACAGCTTTGGGGATCTCTGCTTTCCCAGAGACTCAGCATGTCACGGTGCTCGCTCTCGGCAGAAGCTTTTTTCTGAAAAGGCAAACTTACGGCTCCTTCTCCCACAGGGAAGGTGCCAGCCCTGAAAACTAATGCAGTTTTTCACTATCCCTCTGCAGCCTATCCACAGGCACAACAGCTTTGGGGATCTCTGCTTTCCCAGAGACTCAGCATGTCACGGTGCTCGCTCTCGGCAGAAGCTTTTTTCTGAAAAGGCAAACTTACGGCTCCTTCTCCCACAGGGAAGGTGCCAGCCCTGAAAACTAATGCAGTTTTTCACTATCCCTCTGCAGCCTATCCACAGGCACAACAGCTTTGGGGATCTCTGCTTTCCCAGAGACTCAGCATGTCACGGTGCTCGCTCTCGGCAGAAGCTTTTTTCTGAAAAGGCAAACTTACGGCTCCTTCTCCCACAGGGAAGGTGCCAGCCCTGAAAAATCTTGCTGGTATTCACTATCCCTCTGCAGCCTATCCACAGGCACAACAGCTTTGGGGATCTCTGCTTTCCCAGAGACTCAGCATGTCACGGTGCTCGCTCTCGGCAGAAGCTTTTTTCTGAAAAAGAAAACTTTCGGCTCCTTCTCCCACAAGGAAGGTGCCAGCCCTGAAAACTAATGCAGTTTTTCACTATCCCTCTGCAGCCTATCCACAGGCACAACAGCACTGGGGATCTCTGCTTTCCCAGAGACTCAGCATGTCACGGTGCTCGCTCTCGGCAGAAGCTTTTTTCTGAAAAGGCAAACTTACGGCTCCTTCTCCCACAGGGAAGGTGCCAGCCCTGAAAAATCTTGCTGGTATTCACTATCCCTCTGCAGCCTATCCACAGGCACAACAGCTTTGGGGATCTCAGCTTTCCCAGAGACTCAGCATGTCACGGTGCTCGCTCTCGGCAGAAGCTTTTTTCTGAAAAGGCAAACTTACGGCTCCTTCTCCCACAGGGAAGGTGCCAGCCCTGAAAACTAATGCAGTTTTTCACTATCCCTCTGCAGCCTATCCACAGGCACAACAGCTTTGGGGATCTCTGCTTTCCCAGAGACTCAGCATGTCACGGTGCTCGCTCTCGGCAGAAGCTTTTTTCTGAAAAGGCAAACTTACGGCTCCTTCTCCCACAGGGAAGGTGCCAGCCCTGAAAACTAATGCAGTTTTTCACTATCCCTCTGCAGCCTATCCACAGGCACAACAGCTTTGGGGATCTCTGCTTTCCCAGAGACTCAGCATGTCACGGTGCTCGCTCTCGGCAGAAGCTTTTTTCTGAAAAGGCAAACTTACGGCTCCTTCTCCCACAGGGAAGGTGCCAGCCCTGAAAACTAATGCAGTTTTTCACTATCCCTCTGCAGCCTATCCACAGGCACAACAGCTTTGGGGATCTCTGCTTTCCCAGAGACTCAGCATGTCACGGTGCTCGCTCTCGGCAGAAGCTTTTTTCTGAAAAGGCAAACTTACGGCTCCTTCTCCCACAGGGAAGGTGCCAGCCCTGAAAACTAATGCAGTTTTTCACTATCCCTCTGCAGCCTATCCACAGGCACAACAGCTTTGGGGATCTCTGCTTTCCCAGAGACTCAGCATGTCACGGTGCTCGCTCTCGGCAGAAGCTTTTTTCTGAAAAGGCAAACTTACGGCTCCTTCTCCCACAGGGAAGGTGCCAGCCCTGAAAACTAATGCAGTTTTTCACTATCCCTCTGCAGCCTATCCACAGGCACAACAGCTTTGGGGATCTCTGCTTTCCCAGAGACTCAGCATGTCACGGTGCTCGCTCTCGGCAGAAGCTTTTTTCTGAAAAGGCAAACTTACGGCTCCTTCTCCCACAGGGAAGGTGCCAGCCCTGAAAAATCTTGCTGGTATTCACTATCCCTCTGCAGCCTATCCACAGGCACAACAGCTTTGGGGATCTCTGCTTTCCCAGAGACTCAGCATGTCACGGTGCTCGCTCTCGGCAGAAGCTTTTTTCTGAAAAAGAAAACTTTCGGCTCCTTCTCCCACAAGGAAGGTGCCAGCCCTGAAAACTAATGCAGTTTTTCACTATCCCTCTGCAGCCTATCCACAGGCACAACAGCACTGGGGATCTCTGCTTTCCCAGAGACTCAGCATGTCACGGTGCTCGCTCTCGGCAGAAGCTTTTTTCTGAAAAGGCAAACTTACGGCTCCTTCTCCCACAGGGAAGGTGCCAGCCCTGAAAAATCTTGCTGGTATTCACTATCCCTCTGCAGCCTATCCACAGGCACAACAGCTTTGGGGATCTCTGCTTTCCCAGAGACTCAGCATGTCACGGTGCTCGCTCTCGGCAGAAGCTTTTTTCTGAAAAGGCAAACTTACGGCTCCTTCTCCCACAGGGAAGGTGCCAGCCCTGAAAACTAATGCAGTTTTTCACTATCCCTCTGCAGCCTATCCACAGGCACAACAGCTTTGGGGATCTCTGCTTTCCCAGAGACTCAGCATGTCACGGTGCTCGCTCTCGGCAGAAGCTTTTTTCTGAAAAGGCAAACTTACGGCTCCTTCTCCCACAGGGAAGGTGCCAGCCCTGAAAACTAATGCAGTTTTTCACTATCCCTCTGCAGCCTATCCACAGGCACAACAGCTTTGGGGATCTCTGCTTTCCCAGAGACTCAGCATGTCACGGTGCTCGCTCTCGGCAGAAGCTTTTTTCTGAAAAGGCAAACTTACGGCTCCTTCTCCCACAGGGAAGGTGCCAGCCCTGAAAACTAATGCAGTTTTTCACTATCCCTCTGCAGCCTATCCACAGGCACAACAGCTTTGGGGATCTCTGCTTTCCCAGAGACTCAGCATGTCACGGTGCTCGCTCTCGGCAGAAGCTTTTTTCTGAAAAGGCAAACTTACGGCTCCTTCTCCCACAGGGAAGGTGCCAGCCCTGAAAACTAATGCAGTTTTTCACTATCCCTCTGCAGCCTATCCACAGGCACAACAGCTTTGGGGATCTCTGCTTTCCCAGAGACTCAGCATGTCACGGTGCTCGCTCTCGGCAGAAGCTTTTTTCTGAAAAGGCAAACTTACGGCTCCTTCTCCCACAGGGAAGGTGCCAGCCCTGAAAAATCTTGCTGGTATTCACTATCCCTCTGCAGCCTATCCACAGGCACAACAGCTTTGGGGATCTCTGCTTTCCCAGAGACTCAGCATGTCACGGTGCTCGCTCTCGGCAGAAGCTTTTTTCTGAAAAAGAAAACTTTCGGCTCCTTCTCCCACAAGGAAGGTGCCAGCCCTGAAAACTAATGCAGTTTTTCACTATCCCTCTGCAGCCTATCCACAGGCACAACAGCACTGGGGATCTCTGCTTTCCCAGAGACTCAGCATGTCACGGTGCTCGCTCTCGGCAGAAGCTTTTTTCTGAAAAGGCAAACTTACGGCTCCTTCTCCCACAGGGAAGGTGCCAGCCCTGAAAAATCTTGCTGGTATTCACTATCCCTCTGCAGCCTATCCACAGGCACAACAGCTTTGGGGATCTCTGCTTTCCCAGAGACTCAGCATGTCACGGTGCTCGCTCTCGGCAGAAGCTTTTTTCTGAAAAGGCAAACTTACGGCTCCTTCTCCCACAGGGAAGGTGCCAGCCCTGAAAACTAATGCAGTTTTTCACTATCCCTCTGCAGCCTATCCACAGGCACAACAGCTTTGGGGATCTCTGCTTTCCCAGAGACTCAGCATGTCACGGTGCTCGCTCTCGGCAGAAGCTTTTTTCTGAGAAGGCAAACTTACGGCTCCTTCTCCCACAGGGAAGGTGCCAGCCCTGAAAACTAATGCAGTTTTTCACTATCCCTCTGCAGCCTATCCACAGGCACAACAGCTTTGGGGATCTCTGCTTTCCCAGAGACTCAGCATGTCACGGTGCTCGCTCTCGGCAGAAGCTTTTTTCTGAAAAGGCAAACTTACGGCTCCTTCTCCCACAGGGAAGGTGCCAGCCCTGAAAACTAATGCAGTTTTTCACTATCCCTCTGCAGCCTATCCACAGGCACAACAGCTTTGGGGATCTCTGCTTTCCCAGAGACTCAGCATGTCACGGTGCTCGCTCTCGGCAGAAGCTTTTTTCTGAAAAGGCAAACTTACGGCTCCTTCTCCCACAGGGAAGGTGCCAGCCCTGAAAACTAATGCAGTTTTTCACTATCCCTCTGCAGCCTATCCACAGGCACAACAGCTTTGGGGATCTCTGCTTTCCCAGAGACTCAGCATGTCACGGTGCTCGCTCTCGGCAGAAGCTTTTTTCTGAAAAGGCAAACTTACGGCTCCTTCTCCCACAGGGAAGGTGCCAGCCCTGAAAACTAATGCAGTTTTTCACTATCCCTCTGCAGCCTATCCACAGGCACAACAGCTTTGGGGATCTCTGCTTTCCCAGAGACTCAGCATGTCACGGTGCTCGCTCTCGGCAGAAGCTTTTTTCTGAAAAGGCAAACTTACGGCTCCTTCTCCCACAGGGAAGGTGCCAGCCCTGAAAACTAATGCAGTTTTTCACTATCCCTCTGCAGCCTATCCACAGGCACAACAGCTTTGGGGATCTCTGCTTTCCCAGAGACTCAGCATGTCACGGTGCTCGCTCTCGGCAGAAGCTTTTTTCTGAAAAGGCAAACTTACGGCTCCTTCTCCCACAGGGAAGGTGCCAGCCCTGAAAACTAATGCAGTTTTTCACTATCCCTCTGCAGCCTATCCACAGGCACAACAGCTTTGGGGATCTCTGCTTTCCCAGAGACTCAGCATGTCACGGTGCTCGCTCTCGGCAGAAGCTTTTTTCTGAAAAGGCAAACTTACGGCTCCTTCTCCCACAGGGAAGGTGCCAGCCCTGAAAAATCTTGCTGGTATTCACTATCCCTCTGCAGCCTATCCACAGGCACAACAGCTTTGGGGATCTCTGCTTTCCCAGAGACTCAGCATGTCACGGTGCTCGCTCTCGGCAGAAGCTTTTTTCTGAAAAAGAAAACTTTCGGCTCCTTCTCCCACAAGGAAGGTGCCAGCCCTGAAAACTAATGCAGTTTTTCACTATCCCTCTGCAGCCTATCCACAGGCACAACAGCACTGGGGATCTCTGCTTTCCCAGAGACTCAGCATGTCACGGTGCTCGCTCTCGGCAGAAGCTTTTTTCTGAAAAGGCAAACTTACGGCTCCTTCTCCCACAGGGAAGGTGCCAGCCCTGAAAAATCTTGCTGGTATTCACTATCCCTCTGCAGCCTATCCACAGGCACAACAGCTTTGGGGATCTCTGCTTTCCCAGAGACTCAGCATGTCACGGTGCTCGCTCTCGGCAGAAGCTTTTTTCTGAAAAGGCAAACTTACGGCTCCTTCTCCCACAGGGAAGGTGCCAGCCCTGAAAACTAATGCAGTTTTTCACTATCCCTCTGCAGCCTATCCACAGGCACAACAGCTTTGGGGATCTCTGCTTTCCCAGAGACTCAGCATGTCACGGTGCTCGCTCTCGGCAGAAGCTTTTTTCTGAAAAGGCAAACTTACGGCTCCTTCTCCCACAGGGAAGGTGCCAGCCCTGAAAACTAATGCAGTTTTTCACTATCCCTCTGCAGCCTATCCACAGGCACAACAGCTTTGGGGATCTCTGCTTTCCCAGAGACTCAGCATGTCACGGTGCTCGCTCTCGGCAGAAGCTTTTTTCTGAAAAGGCAAACTTACGGCTCCTTCTCCCACAGGGAAGGTGCCAGCCCTGAAAACTAATGCAGTTTTTCACTATCCCTCTGCAGCCTATCCACAGGCACAACAGCTTTGGGGATCTCTGCTTTCCCAGAGACTCAGCATGTCACGGTGCTCGCTCTCGGCAGAAGCTTTTTTCTGAAAAGGCAAACTTACGGCTCCTTCTCCCACAGGGAAGGTGCCAGCCCTGAAAACTAATGCAGTTTTTCACTATCCCTCTGCAGCCTATCCACAGGCACAACAGCTTTGGGGATCTCTGCTTTCCCAGAGACTCAGCATGTCACGGTGCTCGCTCTCGGCAGAAGCTTTTTTCTGAAAAGGCAAACTTACGGCTCCTTCTCCCACAGGGAAGGTGCCAGCCCTGAAAAATCTTGCTGGTATTCACTATCCCTCTGCAGCCTATCCACAGGCACAACAGCTTTGGGGATCTCTGCTTTCCCAGAGACTCAGCATGTCACGGTGCTCGCTCTCGGCAGAAGCTTTTTTCTGAAAAAGAAAACTTTCGGCTCCTTCTCCCACAAGGAAGGTGCCAGCCCTGAAAACTAATGCAGTTTTTCACTATCCCTCTGCAGCCTATCCACAGGCACAACAGCACTGGGGATCTCTGCTTTCCCAGAGACTCAGCATGTCACGGTGCTCGCTCTCGGCAGAAGCTTTTTTCTGAAAAGGCAAACTTACGGCTCCTTCTCCCACAGGGAAGGTGCCAGCCCTGAAAAATCTTGCTGGTATTCACTATCCCTCTGCAGCCTATCCACAGGCACAACAGCTTTGGGGATCTCTGCTTTCCCAGAGACTCAGCATGTCACGGTGCTCGCTCTCGGCAGAAGCTTTTTTCTGAAAAGGCAAACTTACGGCTCCTTCTCCCACAGGGAAGGTGCCAGCCCTGAAAACTAATGCAGTTTTTCACTATCCCTCTGCAGCCTATCCACAGGCACAACAGCTTTGGGGATCTCTGCTTTCCCAGAGACTCAGCATGTCACGGTGCTCGCTCTCGGCAGAAGCTTTTTTCTGAGAAGGCAAACTTACGGCTCCTTCTCCCACAGGGAAGGTGCCAGCCCTGAAAACTAATGCAGTTTTTCACTATCCCTCTGCAGCCTATCCACAGGCACAACAGCTTTGGGGATCTCTGCTTTCCCAGAGACTCAGCATGTCACGGTGCTCGCTCTCGGCAGAAGCTTTTTTCTGAAAAGGCAAACTTACGGCTCCTTCTCCCACAGGGAAGGTGCCAGCCCTGAAAACTAATGCAGTTTTTCACTATCCCTCTGCAGCCTATCCACAGGCACAACAGCTTTGGGGATCTCTGCTTTCCCAGAGACTCAGCATGTCACGGTGCTCGCTCTCGGCAGAAGCTTTTTTCTGAAAAGGCAAACTTACGGCTCCTTCTCCCACAGGGAAGGTGCCAGCCCTGAAAACTAATGCAGTTTTTCACTATCCCTCTGCAGCCTATCCACAGGCACAACAGCTTTGGGGATCTCTGCTTTCCCAGAGACTCAGCATGTCACGGTGCTCGCTCTCGGCAGAAGCTTTTTTCTGAAAAGGCAAACTTACGGCTCCTTCTCCCACAGGGAAGGTGCCAGCCCTGAAAACTAATGCAGTTTTTCACTATCCCTCTGCAGCCTATCCACAGGCACAACAGCTTTGGGGATCTCTGCTTTCCCAGAGACTCAGCATGTCACGGTGCTCGCTCTCGGCAGAAGCTTTTTTCTGAAAAGGCAAACTTACGGCTCCTTCTCCCACAGGGAAGGTGCCAGCCCTGAAAACTAATGCAGTTTTTCACTATCCCTCTGCAGCCTATCCACAGGCACAACAGCTTTGGGGATCTCTGCTTTCCCAGAGACTCAGCATGTCACGGTGCTCGCTCTCGGCAGAAGCTTTTTTCTGAAAAGGCAAACTTACGGCTCCTTCTCCCACAGGGAAGGTGCCAGCCCTGAAAACTAATGCAGTTTTTCACTATCCCTCTGCAGCCTATCCACAGGCACAACAGCTTTGGGGATCTCTGCTTTCCCAGAGACTCAGCATGTCACGGTGCTCGCTCTCGGCAGAAGCTTTTTTCTGAAAAGGCAAACTTACGGCTCCTTCTCCCACAGGGAAGGTGCCAGCCCTGAAAACTAATGCAGTTTTTCACTATCCCTCTGCAGCCTATCCACAGGCACAACAGCTTTGGGGATCTCTGCTTTCCCAGAGACTCAGCATGTCACGGTGCTCGCTCTCGGCAGAAGCTTTTTTCTGAAAAGGCAAACTTACGGCTCCTTCTCCCACAGGGAAGGTGCCAGCCCTGAAAAATCTTGCTGGTATTCACTATCCCTCTGCAGCCTATCCACAGGCACAACAGCTTTGGGGATCTCTGCTTTCCCAGAGACTCAGCATGTCACGGTGCTCGCTCTCGGCAGAAGCTTTTTTCTGAAAAAGAAAACTTTCGGCTCCTTCTCCCACAAGGAAGGTGCCAGCCCTGAAAACTAATGCAGTTTTTCACTATCCCTCTGCAGCCTATCCACAGGCACAACAGCACTGGGGATCTCTGCTTTCCCAGAGACTCAGCATGTCACGGTGCTCGCTCTCGGCAGAAGCTTTTTTCTGAAAAGGCAAACTTACGGCTCCTTCTCCCACAGGGAAGGTGCCAGCCCTGAAAAATCTTGCTGGTATTCACTATCCCTCTGCAGCCTATCCACAGGCACAACAGCTTTGGGGATCTCTGCTTTCCCAGAGACTCAGCATGTCACGGTGCTCGCTCTCGGCAGAAGCTTTTTTCTGAAAAGGCAAACTTACGGCTCCTTCTCCCACAGGGAAGGTGCCAGCCCTGAAAACTAATGCAGTTTTTCACTATCCCTCTGCAGCCTATCCACAGGCACAACAGCTTTGGGGATCTCTGCTTTCCCAGAGACTCAGCATGTCACGGTGCTCGCTCTCGGCAGAAGCTTTTTTCTGAAAAGGCAAACTTACGGCTCCTTCTCCCACAGGGAAGGTGCCAGCCCTGAAAACTAATGCAGTTTTTCACTATCCCTCTGCAGCCTATCCACAGGCACAACAGCTTTGGGGATCTCTGCTTTCCCAGAGACTCAGCATGTCACGGTGCTCGCTCTCGGCAGAAGCTTTTTTCTGAAAAGGCAAACTTACGGCTCCTTCTCCCACAGGGAAGGTGCCAGCCCTGAAAAATCTTGCTGGTATTCACTATCCCTCTGCAGCCTATCCACAGGCACAACAGCTTTGGGGATCTCTGCTTTCCCAGAGACTCAGCATGTCACGGTGCTCGCTCTCGGCAGAAGCTTTTTTCTGAAAAAGAAAACTTTCGGCTCCTTCTCCCACAAGGAAGGTGCCAGGCCTAAAAGCTAATGCAGCTCTTCACTATCCTCCTGCAGCCTATCCACAGGCACAACAGCACTGGGGATCTCTGCTTTCCCAGAGACTCAGCATGTCACGGTGCTCGCTCTCGGCAGAAGCTTTTTTCTGAAAAGGCAAACTTACGGCTCCTTCTCCCACAGGGAAGGTGCCAGCCCTGAAAACTAATGCAGTTTTTCACTATCCCTCTGCAGCCTATCCACAGGCACAACAGCTTTGGGGATCTCTGCTTTCCCAGAGACTCAGCATGTCACGGTGCTCGCTCTCGGCAGAAGCTTTTTTCTGAAAAGGCAAACTTACGGCTCCTTCTCCCACAGGGAAGGTGCCAGCCCTGAAAAATCTTGCTGGTATTCACTATCCCTCTGCAGCCTATCCACAGGCACAACAGCTTTGGGGATCTCTGCTTTCCCAGAGACTCAGCATGTCACGGTGCTCGCTCTCGGCAGAAGCTTTTTTCTGAAAAAGAAAACTTTCGGCTCCTTCTCCCACAAGGAAGGTGCCAGCCCTGAAAACTAATGCAGTTTTTCACTATCCCTCTGCAGCCTATCCACAGGCACAACAGCTTTGGGGATCTCTGCTTTCCCAGAGACTCAGCATGTCACGGTGCTCGCTCTCGGCAGAAGCTTTTTTCTGAAAAGGCAAACTTACGGCTCCTTCTCCCACAGGGAAGGTGCCAGCCCTGAAAACTAATGCAGTTTTTCACTATCCCTCTGCAGCCTATCCACAGGCACAACAGCTTTGGGGATCTCTGCTTTCCCAGAGACTCAGCATGTCACGGTGCTCGCTCTCGGCAGAAGCTTTTTTCTGAAAAGGCAAACTTACGGCTCCTTCTCCCACAGGGAAGGTGCCAGCCCTGAAAACTAATGCAGTTTTTCACTATCCCTCTGCAGCCTATCCACAGGCACAACAGCTTTGGGGATCTCTGCTTTCCCAGAGACTCAGCATGTCACGGTGCTCGCTCTCGGCAGAAGCTTTTTTCTGAAAAGGCAAACTTACGGCTCCTTCTCCCACAGGGAAGGTGCCAGCCCTGAAAACTAATGCAGTTTTTCACTATCCCTCTGCAGCCTATCCACAGGCACAACAGCTTTGGGGATCTCTGCTTTCCCAGAGACTCAGCATGTCACGGTGCTCGCTCTCGGCAGAAGCTTTTTTCTGAAAAGGCAAACTTACGGCTCCTTCTCCCACAGGGAAGGTGCCAGCCCTGAAAACTAATGCAGTTTTTCACTATCCCTCTGCAGCCTATCCACAGGCACAACAGCTTTGGGGATCTCTGCTTTCCCAGAGACTCAGCATGTCACGGTGCTCGCTCTCGGCAGAAGCTTTTTTCTGAAAAGGCAAACTTACGGCTCCTTCTCCCACAGGGAAGGTGCCAGCCCTGAAAACTAATGCAGTTTTTCACTATCCCTCTGCAGCCTATCCACAGGCACAACAGCTTTGGGGATCTCTGCTTTCCCAGAGACTCAGCATGTCACGGTGCTCGCTCTCGGCAGAAGCTTTTTTCTGAAAAGGCAAACTTACGGCTCCTTCTCCCACAGGGAAGGTGCCAGCCCTGAAAACTAATGCAGTTTTTCACTATCCCTCTGCAGCCTATCCACAGGCACAACAGCTTTGGGGATCTCTGCTTTCCCAGAGACTCAGCATGTCACGGTGCTCGCTCTCGGCAGAAGCTTTTTTCTGAAAAGGCAAACTTACGGCTCCTTCTCCCACAGGGAAGGTGCCAGCCCTGAAAAATCTTGCTGGTATTCACTATCCCTCTGCAGCCTATCCACAGGCACAACAGCTTTGGGGATCTCTGCTTTCCCAGAGACTCAGCATGTCACGGTGCTCGCTCTCGGCAGAAGCTTTTTTCTGAAAAAGAAAACTTTCGGCTCCTTCTCCCACAAGGAAGGTGCCAGCCCTGAAAACTAATGCAGTTTTTCACTATCCCTCTGCAGCCTATCCACAGGCACAACAGCACTGGGGATCTCTGCTTTCCCAGAGACTCAGCATGTCACGGTGCTCGCTCTCGGCAGAAGCTTTTTTCTGAAAAGGCAAACTTACGGCTCCTTCTCCCACAGGGAAGGTGCCAGCCCTGAAAAATCTTGCTGGTATTCACTATCCCTCTGCAGCCTATCCACAGGCACAACAGCTTTGGGGATCTCTGCTTTCCCAGAGACTCAGCATGTCACGGTGCTCGCTCTCGGCAGAAGCTTTTTTCTGAAAAGGCAAACTTACGGCTCCTTCTCCCACAGGGAAGGTGCCAGCCCTGAAAACTAATGCAGTTTTTCACTATCCCTCTGCAGCCTATCCACAGGCACAACAGCTTTGGGGATCTCTGCTTTCCCAGAGACTCAGCATGTCACGGTGCTCGCTCTCGGCAGAAGCTTTTTTCTGAAAAGGCAAACTTACGGCTCCTTCTCCCACAGGGAAGGTGCCAGCCCTGAAAACTAATGCAGTTTTTCACTATCCCTCTGCAGCCTATCCACAGGCACAACAGCTTTGGGGATCTCTGCTTTCCCAGAGACTCAGCATGTCACGGTGCTCGCTCTCGGCAGAAGCTTTTTTCTGAAAAGGCAAACTTACGGCTCCTTCTCCCACAGGGAAGGTGCCAGCCCTGAAAAATCTTGCTGGTATTCACTATCCCTCTGCAGCCTATCCACAGGCACAACAGCTTTGGGGATCTCTGCTTTCCCAGAGACTCAGCATGTCACGGTGCTCGCTCTCGGCAGAAGCTTTTTTCTGAAAAAGAAAACTTTCGGCTCCTTCTCCCACAAGGAAGGTGCCAGGCCTAAAAGCTAATGCAGCTCTTCACTATCCTCCTGCAGCCTATCCACAGGCACAACAGCACTGGGGATCTCTGCTTTCCCAGAGACTCAGCATGTCACGGTGCTCGCTCTCGGCAGAAGCTTTTTTCTGAAAAGGCAAACTTACGGCTCCTTCTCCCACAGGGAAGGTGCCAGCCCTGAAAACTAATGCAGTTTTTCACTATCCCTCTGCAGCCTATCCACAGGCACAACAGCTTTGGGGATCTCTGCTTTCCCAGAGACTCAGCATGTCACGGTGCTCGCTCTCGGCAGAAGCTTTTTTCTGAAAAGGCAAACTTACGGCTCCTTCTCCCACAGGGAAGGTGCCAGCCCTGAAAACTAATGCAGATTTTCACTATCCCTCTGCAGCCTATCCACAGGCACAACAGCTTTGGGGATCTCTGCTTTCCCAGAGACTCAGCATGTCACGGTGCTCGCTCTCGGCAGAAGCTTTTTTCTGAAAAGGCAAACTTACGGCTCCTTCTCCCACAGGGAAGGTGCCAGCCCTGAAAACTAATGCAGTTTTTCACTATCCCTCTGCAGCCTATCCACAGGCACAACAGCTTTGGGGATCTCTGCTTTCCCAGAGACTCAGCATGTCACGGTGCTCGCTCTCGGCAGAAGCTTTTTTCTGAAAAGGCAAACTTACGGCTCCTTCTCCCACAGGGAAGGTGCCAGCCCTGAAAAATCTTGCTGGTATTCACTATCCCTCTGCAGCCTATCCACAGGCACAACAGCTTTGGGGATCTCTGCTTTCCCAGAGACTCAGCATGTCACGGTGCTCGCTCTCGGCAGAAGCTTTTTTCTGAAAAAGAAAACTTTCGGCTCCTTCTCCCACAAGGAAGGTGCCAGCCCTGAAAACTAATGCAGTTTTTCACTATCCCTCTGCAGCCTATCCACAGGCACAACAGCACTGGGGATCTCTGCTTTCCCAGAGACTCAGCATGTCACGGTGCTCGCTCTCGGCAGAAGCTTTTTTCTGAAAAGGCAAACTTTCGGCTCCTTCTCCCACAAGGAAGGTGCCAGGCCTAAAAGCTAATGCAGTTTTTCACTATCCCTCTGCAGCCTATCCACAGGCACAACAGCTTTGGGGATCTCTGCTTTCCCAGAGACTCAGCATGTCACGGTGCTCGCTCTCGGCAGAAGCTTTTTTCTGAAAAGGCAAACTTACGGCTCCTTCTCCCACAGGGAAGGTGCCAGCCCTGAAAACTAATGCAGTTTTTCACTATCCCTCTGCAGCCTATCCACAGGCACAACAGCTTTGGGGATCTCTGCTTTCCCAGAGACTCAGCATGTCACGGTGCTCGCTCTCGGCAGAAGCTTTTTTCTGAGAAGGCAAACTTACGGCTCCTTCTCCCACAGGGAAGGTGCCAGCCCTGAAAACTAATGCAGTTTTTCACTATCCCTCTGCAGCCTATCCACAGGCACAACAGCTTTGGGGATCTCTGCTTTCCCAGAGACTCAGCATGTCACGGTGCTCGCTCTCGGCAGAAGCTTTTTTCTGAGAAGGCAAACTTACGGCTCCTTCTCCCACAGGGAAGGTGCCAGCCCTGAAAACTAATGCAGTTTTTCACTATCCCTCTGCAGCCTATCCACAGGCACAACAGCTTTGGGGATCTCTGCTTTCCCAGAGACTCAGCATGTCACGGTGCTCGCTCTCGGCAGAAGCTTTTTTCTGAAAAGGCAAACTTACGGCTCCTTCTCCCACAGGGAAGGTGCCAGCCGTGAAAACTAATGCAGTTTTTCACTATCCCTCTGCAGCCTATCCACAGGCACAACAGCTTTGGGGATCTCTGCTTTCCCAGAGACTCAGCATGTCACGGTGCTCGCTCTCGGCAGAAGCTTTTTTCTGAAAAGGCAAACTTACGGCTCCTTCTCCCACAGGGAAGGTGCCAGCCCTGAAAACTAATGCAGTTTTTCACTATCCCTCTGCAGCCTATCCACAGGCACAACAGCTTTGGGGATCTCTGCTTTCCCAGAGACTCAGCATGTCACGGTGCTCGCTCTCGGCAGAAGCTTTTTTCTGAAAAGGCAAACTTACGGCTCCTTCTCCCACAGGGAAGGTGCCAGCCCTGAAAACTAATGCAGTTTTTCACTATCCCTCTGCAGCCTATCCACAGGCACAACAGCTTTGGGGATCTCTGCTTTCCCAGAGACTCAGCATGTCACGGTGCTCGCTCTCGGCAGAAGCTTTTTTCTGAGAAGGCAAACTTACGGCTCCTTCTCCCACAGGGAAGGTGCCAGCCCTGAAAACTAATGCAGTTTTTCACTATCCCTCTGCAGCCTATCCACAGGCACAACAGCTTTGGGGATCTCTGCTTTCCCAGAGACTCAGCATGTCACGGTGCTCGCTCTCGGCAGAAGCTTTTTTCTGAAAAGGCAAACTTACGGCTCCTTCTCCCACAGGGAAGGTGCCAGCCCTGAAAACTAATGCAGATTTTCACTATCCCTCTGCAGCCTATCCACAGGCACAACAGCTTTGGGGATCTCTGCTTTCCCAGAGACTCAGCATGTCACGGTGCTCGCTCTCGGCAGAAGCTTTTTTCTGAAAAGGCAAACTTACGGCTCCTTCTCCCACAGGGAAGGTGCCAGCCCTGAAAAATCTTGCTGGTATTCACTATCCCTCTGCAGCCTATCCACAGGCACAACAGCTTTGGGGATCTCTGCTTTCCCAGAGACTCAGCATGTCACGGTGCTCGCTCTCGGCAGAAGCTTTTTTCTGAAAAAGAAAACTTTCGGCTCCTTCTCCCACAAGGAAGGTGCCAGCCCTGAAAACTAATGCAGTTTTTCACTATCCCTCTGCAGCCTATCCACAGGCACAACAGCACTGGGGATCTCTGCTTTCCCAGAGACTCAGCATGTCACGGTGCTCGCTCTCGGCAGAAGCTTTTTTCTGAAAAGGCAAACTTACGGCTCCTTCTCCCACAGGGAAGGTGCCAGCCCTGAAAAATCTTGCTGGTATTCACTATCCCTCTGCAGCCTATCCACAGGCACAACAGCTTTGGGGATCTCTGCTTTCCCAGAGACTCAGCATGTCACGGTGCTCGCTCTCGGCAGAAGCTTTTTTCTGAAAAGGCAAACTTACGGCTCCTTCTCCCACAGGGAAGGTGCCAGCCCTGAAAACTAATGCAGTTTTTCACTATCCCTCTGCAGCCTATCCACAGGCACAACAGCTTTGGGGATCTCTGCTTTCCCAGAGACTCAGCATGTCACGGTGCTCGCTCTCGGCAGAAGCTTTTTTCTGAAAAGGCAAACTTACGGCTCCTTCTCCCACAGGGAAGGTGCCAGCCCTGAAAACTAATGCAGTTTTTCACTATCCCTCTGCAGCCTATCCACAGGCACAACAGCTTTGGGGATCTCTGCTTTCCCAGAGACTCAGCATGTCACGGTGCTCGCTCTCGGCAGAAGCTTTTTTCTGAAAAGGCAAACTTACGGCTCCTTCTCCCACAGGGAAGGTGCCAGCCCTGAAAAATCTTGCTGGTATTCACTATCCCTCTGCAGCCTATCCACAGGCACAACAGCTTTGGGGATCTCTGCTTTCCCAGAGACTCAGCATGTCACGGTGCTCGCTCTCGGCAGAAGCTTTTTTCTGAAAAAGAAAACTTTCGGCTCCTTCTCCCACAAGGAAGGTGCCAGGCCTAAAAGCTAATGCAGCTCTTCACTATCCTCCTGCAGCCTATCCACAGGCACAACAGCACTGGGGATCTCTGCTTTCCCAGAGACTCAGCATGTCACGGTGCTCGCTCTCGGCAGAAGCTTTTTTCTGAAAAGGCAAACTTACGGCTCCTTCTCCCACAGGGAAGGTGCCAGCCCTGAAAACTAATGCAGTTTTTCACTATCCCTCTGCAGCCTATCCACAGGCACAACAGCTTTGGGGATCTCTGCTTTCCCAGAGACTCAGCATGTCACGGTGCTCGCTCTCGGCAGAAGCTTTTTTCTGAAAAGGCAAACTTACGGCTCCTTCTCCCACAGGGAAGGTGCCAGCCCTGAAAACTAATGCAGTTTTTCACTATCCCTCTGCAGCCTATCCACAGGCACAACAGCTTTGGGGATCTCTGCTTTCCCAGAGACTCAGCATGTCACGGTGCTCGCTCTCGGCAGAAGCTTTTTTCTGAAAAGGCAAACTTACGGCTCCTTCTCCCACAGGGAAGGTGCCAGCCCTGAAAACTAATGCAGTTTTTCACTATCCCTCTGCAGCCTATCCACAGGCACAACAGCTTTGGGGATCTCTGCTTTCCCAGAGACTCAGCATGTCACGGTGCTCGCTCTCGGCAGAAGCTTTTTTCTGAAAAGGCAAACTTACGGCTCCTTCTCCCACAGGGAAGGTGCCAGCCCTGAAAAATCTTGCTGGTATTCACTATCCCTCTGCAGCCTATCCACAGGCACAACAGCTTTGGGGATCTCTGCTTTCCCAGAGACTCAGCATGTCACGGTGCTCGCTCTCGGCAGAAGCTTTTTTCTGAAAAAGAAAACTTTCGGCTCCTTCTCCCACAAGGAAGGTGCCAGCCCTGAAAACTAATGCAGTTTTTCACTATCCCTCTGCAGCCTATCCACAGGCACAACAGCACTGGGGATCTCTGCTTTCCCAGAGACTCAGCATGTCACGGTGCTCGCTCTCGGCAGAAGCTTTTTTCTGAAAAGGCAAACTTACGGCTCCTTCTCCCACAGGGAAGGTGCCAGCCCTGAAAACTAATGCAGTTTTTCACTATCCCTCTGCAGCCTATCCACAGGCACAACAGCTTTGGGGATCTCTGCTTTCCCAGAGACTCAGCATGTCACGGTGCTCGCTCTCGGCAGAAGCTTTTTTCTGAGAAGGCAAACTTACGGCTCCTTCTCCCACAGGGAAGGTGCCAGCCCTGAAAACTAATGCAGTTTTTCACTATCCCTCTGCAGCCTATCCACAGGCACAACAGCTTTGGGGATCTCTGCTTTCCCAGAGACTCAGCATGTCACGGTGCTCGCTCTCGGCAGAAGCTTTTTTCTGAAAAGGCAAACTTACGGCTCCTTCTCCCACAGGGAAGGTGCCAGCCCTGAAAACTAATGCAGTTTTTCACTATCCCTCTGCAGCCTATCCACAGGCACAACAGCTTTGGGGATCTCTGCTTTCCCAGAGACTCAGCATGTCACGGTGCTCGCTCTCGGCAGAAGCTTTTTTCTGAAAAGGCAAACTTACGGCTCCTTCTCCCACAGGGAAGGTGCCAGCCCTGAAAACTAATGCAGTTTTTCACTATCCCTCTGCAGCCTATCCACAGGCACAACAGCTTTGGGGATCTCTGCTTTCCCAGAGACTCAGCATGTCACGGTGCTCGCTCTCGGCAGAAGCTTTTTTCTGAAAAGGCAAACTTACGGCTCCTTCTCCCACAGGGAAGGTGCCAGCCCTGAAAACTAATGCAGTTTTTCACTATCCCTCTGCAGCCTATCCACAGGCACAACAGCTTTGGGGATCTCTGCTTTCCCAGAGACTCAGCATGTCACGGTGCTCGCTCTCGGCAGAAGCTTTTTTCTGAGAAGGCAAACTTACGGCTCCTTCTCCCACAGGGAAGGTGCCAGCCCTGAAAACTAATGCAGTTTTTCACTATCCCTCTGCAGCCTATCCACAGGCACAACAGCTTTGGGGATCTCTGCTTTCCCAGAGACTCAGCATGTCACGGTGCTCGCTCTCGGCAGAAGCTTTTTTCTGAAAAGGCAAACTTACGGCTCCTTCTCCCACAGGGAAGGTGCCAGCCCTGAAAACTAATGCAGTTTTTCACTATCCCTCTGCAGCCTATCCACAGGCACAACAGCTTTGGGGATCTCTGCTTTCCCAGAGACTCAGCATGTCACGGTGCTCGCTCTCGGCAGAAGCTTTTTTCTGAAAAGGCAAACTTACGGCTCCTTCTCCCACAGGGAAGGTGCCAGCCCTGAAAAATCTTGCTGGTATTCACTATCCCTCTGCAGCCTATCCACAGGCACAACAGCTTTGGGGATCTCTGCTTTCCCAGAGACTCAGCATGTCACGGTGCTCGCTCTCGGCAGAAGCTTTTTTCTGAAAAAGAAAACTTTCGGCTCCTTCTCCCACAAGGAAGGTGCCAGCCCTGAAAACTAATGCAGTTTTTCACTATCCCTCTGCCGCCTATCCACAGGCACAACAGCACTGGGGATCTCTGCTTTCCCAGAGACTCAGCATGTCACGGTGCTCGCTCTCGGCAGAAGCTTTTTTCTGAAAAGGCAAACTTACGGCTCCTTCTCCCACAGGGAAGGTGCCAGCCCTGAAAACTAATGCAGTTTTTCACTATCCCTCTGCAGCCTATCCACAGGCACAACAGCTTTGGGGATCTCTGCTTTCCCAGAGACTCAGCATGTCACGGTGCTCGCTCTCGGCAGAAGCTTTTTTCTGAGAAGGCAAACTTACGGCTCCTTCTCCCACAGGGAAGGTGCCAGCCCTGAAAACTAATGCAGTTTTTCACTATCCCTCTGCAGCCTATCCACAGGCACAACAGCTTTGGGGATCTCTGCTTTCCCAGAGACTCAGCATGTCACGGTGCTCGCTCTCGGCAGAAGCTTTTTTCTGAAAAGGCAAACTTACGGCTCCTTCTCCCACAGGGAAGGTGCCAGCCCTGAAAACTAATGCAGTTTTTCACTATCCCTCTGCAGCCTATCCACAGGCACAACAGCTTTGGGGATCTCTGCTTTCCCAGAGACTCAGCATGTCACGGTGCTCGCTCTCGGCAGAAGCTTTTTTCTGAAAAGGCAAACTTACGGCTCCTTCTCCCCCCGGGAAGGTGCCAGCCCTGAAAACTAATGCAGTTTTTCACTATCCTCTGCAGCCTATCCACAGGCACAACAGCTTTGGGGGATCTCTGCTTTCCCAGAGACTCAGCATGTCACGGTGCTCGCTCTCGGCAGAAGCTTTTTTCTGAAAAGGCAAACTTACGGCTCCTTCTCCCACAGGGAAGGTGCCAGCCCTGAAAACTAATGCAGTTTTTCACTATCCCTCTGCAGCCTATCCACAGGCACAACAGCTTTGGGGATCTCTGCTTTCCCAGAGACTCAGCATGTCACGGTGCTCGCTCTCGGCAGAAGCTTTTTTCTGAGAAGGCAAAACTTACGGCTCCTTCTCCCACAGGGAAGGTGCCAGCCCTGAAAACTAATGCAGTTTTTCACTATCCCTCTGCAGCCTATCCACAGGCACAACAGCTTTGGGGATCTCTGCTTTCCCAGAGACTCAGCATGTCACGGTGCTCGCTCTCGGCAGAAGCTTTTTTCTGAAAAGGCAAACTTACGGCTCCTTCTCCCACAGGGAAGGTGCCAGCCCTGAAAACTAATGCAGTTTTTCACTATCCCTCTGCAGCCTATCCACAGGCACAACAGCTTTGGGGATCTCTGCTTTCCCAGAGACTCAGCATGTCACGGTGCTCGCTCTCGGCAGAAGCTTTTTTTCTGAGAAGGCAAACTTACGGCTCCTTCTCCCACAGGGAAGGTGCCAGCCCTGAAAACTAATGCAGTTTTTCACTATCCCTCTGCAGCCTATCCACAGGCACAACAGCTTTGGGGATCTCTGCTTTCCCAGAGACTCAGCATGTCACGGTGCTCGCTCTCGGCAGAAGCTTTTTTCTGAAAAGGCAAACTTACGGCTCCTTCTCCCACAGGGAAGGTGCCAGCCCTGAAAACTAATGCAGATTTTCACTATCCCTCTGCAGCCTATCCACAGGCACAACAGCTTTGGGGATCTCTGCTTTCCCAGAGACTCAGCATGTCACGGTGCTCGCTCTCGGCAGAAGCTTTTTTCTGAAAAGGCAAACTTACGGCTCCTTCTCCCACAGGGAAGGTGCCAGCCCTGAAAAATCTTGCTGGTATTCACTATCCCTCTGCAGCCTATCCACAGGCACAACAGCTTTGGGGATCTCTGCTTTCCCAGAGACTCAGCATGTCACGGTGCTCGCTCTCGGCAGAAGCTTTTTTTCTGAAAAAGAAAACTTTCGGCTCCTTCTCCCACAAGGAAGGTGCCAGCCCTGAAAACTAATGCAGTTTTTCACTATCCCTCTGCAGCCTATCCACAGGCACAACAGCACTGGGGATCTCTGCTTTCCCAGAGACTCAGCATGTCACGGTGCTCGCTCTCGGCAGAAGCTTTTTTCTGAAAAGGCAAACTTACGGCTCCTTCTCCCACAGGGAAGGTGCCAGCCTGAAAAATCTTGCTGGTATTCACTATCCCTCTGCAGCCTATCCACAGGCACAACAGCTTTGGGGATCTCTGCTTTCCCAGAGACTCAGCATGTCACGGTGCTCGCTCTCGGCAGAAGCTTTTTTCTGAAAAGGCAAACTTACGGCTCCTTCTCCCACAGGGAAGGTGCCAGCCCTGAAAACTAATGCAGGTTTTTCACTATCCCTCTGCAGCCTATCCACAGGCACAACAGCTTTGGGGATCTCTGCTTTCCCAGAGACTCAGCATGTCACGGTGCTCGCTCTCGGCAGAAGCTTTTTTCTGAAAAAGGCAAACTTACGGCTCCTTCTCCCACAGGGAAGGTGCCAGCCCTGAAAACTAATGCAGTTTTTTCACTATCCCTCTGCAGCCTATCCACAGGCACAACAGCTTTGGGGATCTCTGCTTTCCCAGAGACTCAGCATGTCACGGTGCTCGCTCTCGGCAGAAGCTTTTTTCTGAAAAGGCAAACTTACGGCTCCTTCTCCCACAGGAAGGTGCCAGCCCTGAAAAATCTTGCTGGTATTCACTATCCCTCTGCAGCCTATCCACAGGCACAACAGCTTTGGGGATCTCTGCTTTCCCAGAGACTCAGCATGTCACGGTGCTCGCTCTCGGCAGAAGCTTTTTTCTGAAAAAGAAAACTTTCGGCTCCTTCTCCCACAAGGAAGGTGCCAGGCCTAAAAGCTAATGCAGCTCTTCACTATCCTCTGCAGCCTATCCACAGGCACAACAGCACTGGGGATCTCTGCTTTCCCAGAGACTCAGCATGTCACGGTGCTCGCTCTCGGCAGAAGCTTTTTTCTGAAAAGGCAAACTTACGGCTCCTTCTCCACAGGGAAGGTGCCAGCCCTGAAAACTAATGCAGTTTTTCACTATCCCTCTGCAGCCTATCCACAGGCACAACAGCTTTGGGGGATCTCTGCTTTCCCAGAGACTCAGCATGTCACGGTGCTCGCTCTCGGCAGAAGCTTTTTTTCTGAAAAGGCAAACTTACGGCTCCTTCTCCCACAGGGAAGGTGCCAGCCCTGAAAACTAATGCAGTTTTTTCACTATCCCTCTGCAGCCTATCCACAGGCACAACAGCTTTGGGGATCTCTGCTTTCCCAGAGACTCAGCATGTCACGGTGCTCGCTCTCGGCAGAAGCTTTTTTCTGAAAAGGCAAACTTACGGCTCCTTCTCCCACAGGGAAGGTGCCAGCCCTGAAAACTAATGCAGGTTTTTCACTATCCCTCTGCAGCCTATCCACAGGCACAACAGCTTTGGGGGATCTCTGCTTTCCCAGAGACTCAGCATGTCACGGTGCTCGCTCTCGGCAGAAGCTTTTTTCTGAAAAGGCAAACTTACGGCTCCTTCTCCCACAGGGAAGGTGCCAGCCCTGAAAAATCTTGCTGTATTCACTATCCCTCTGCAGCCTATCCACAGGCACAACAGCTTTGGGGATCTCTGCTTTCCCAGAGACTCAGCATGTCACGGTGCTCGCTCTCGGCAGAAGCTTTTTTCTGAAAAAGAAAACTTTCGGCTCCTTCTCCCACAAGGAAGGTGCCAGCCCTGAAAACTAATGCAGTTTTTCACTATCCCTCTCTGCAGCCTATCCACAGGCACAACAGCACTGGGGATCTCTGCTTTCCCAGAGACTCAGCATGTCACGGTGCTCGCTCTCGGCAGAAGCTTTTTTCTGAAAAGGCAAACTTACGGCTCCTTCTCCCACAGGGAAGTGCCAGCCCTGAAAACTAATGCAGTTTTTTCACTATCCCTCTGCAGCCTATCCACAGGCACAACAGCTTTGGGGATCTCT